>NC_047118.1:88072053-88104553 GCF_902500255.1 Thalassophryne amazonica
CACCGCTCGAGGCTGTCGGACCGGTACTGCTGGCAGGAGCAAAAACAGGTTAAGGTGGGTGTGTGTACACCCAGCAAACAGTCAGCAAAAACACAGTTCCTTCCTGAGGGAAAAATCCTCCACTCCCAGAGAGCAGGAAAAACTGAGTATGTGCAGTGCCTAATGTAATACTTAGAAATATGAAAGTGAGGAGTGGAGGAGTGTATACTTGCAGCTCCAAGCTGCAAGTATACACAAGGTTACGACTGCAAAGAGTTCAGAAGCAAAAATATGTGCGTACGGCACAAAACGGCTGAGTTGGTTTACCTGTGTGGTAAGCTGATAACTCGGCAGAGTTATGGTGTTGCTTCCAGGCTTTTATGGATGATGGATGAAAGATGACAAACAGCTGAGGACGGCCTAACGGGGCGCACCTGGCGGTACCACCAGGTCCGTGCGCCCTCTGCAGGCCAAAAAGTGCCAGCCTGGCAGGGCGCCATCTCGTGGTGGGCCAGCAGTACCTCCTCTTCGGCAGACCACACAATAGTTTTTCCTCTCAAATCATTTCATTTGTTAATATCCCAGCAAATATGTTTAAAATATAAACACCACTGTGCATTTTATGTTAAAAGTACCAACGTTACACAGATGTTCAAGATATTTTATATACAGTTGTGCTCAAAAGTTTACATACCCTGGCAGATTTTTTTTTTCGACATTTTTCAGAGAATATGAATGATAACACAAAAACTTTTTTTACACTCATGGTAAGTGGTTGTGTGAAACCATTTATTGTCAAATAACTGTGTTTACGCTTTTTAAATCATAATGACAACAGAAACTACCCAAATCTCCCTGATCAATCGTTTACATACCCCCGTTCTTAATACCTTGTGTTGCCCCCTTTAACATCAATGACAGCTTCGAGTCTTTTGTGGTAGTTGTGGACAAGGCTCTTTATTTCCTCTGATAGTAAAGCTGCCCATTCTTCTTGGCAAAAATCCTCCAGTTCCTGTAAATTCCTGGGCTGTCTTGCATGAACTGCACGTTTGAGAACTCCCAGAGTGGCTCAATGACACTGAGGTCAGGAGACTGAGATGGCCACTCCAGAACCTTCACTTTATTCTGCTGTAGCCAATGACAGGTCAACTTGACCGTGTGTTTTGGATCGTTGTCATATTGGAACAGCCAAGTACATCCCATGCACATGAGTGCAAATTTTCCTCCAATATTTTTAGATAACATGCTACATTCATCCAGCCATCAATTCTGGCCAAATTTCCTGTGCCTTTGTAGCTTACACATCCCAAAACATCAGTGATCCACCTCCGTGCATCACAGTATATATATATATATATATATATATATATATATATATATATATATATATATATATATATATATATATATATATATGTACACTCAACAAAAATATAAACGCAACACTTTTGGTTTTGCTCCCATTTTGTATGAGATGAACTCAAAGATCTAAAACTTTTTCCACATACACAATATCACCATTTCCCTCAAATATTGTTCACAAACCAGTCTAAATCTGTGATAGTGAGCACTTCTCCTTTGCTGAGATAATCCATCCCACCTCACAGGTGTGCCATATCAAGATGCTGATTAGACACCATGATTAGTGCACAGGTGTGCCTTAGACTGCCCACAATAAAAGGCCACTCTGAAAGGTGCAGTTTTGTTTTATTGGGGGGGGATACCAGTCAGTATCTGGTGTGACCACCATATGCCTCATGCAGTGCAACGCATCTCCTTCGCATCATCTGTGAAGAGAACACCTCTCCAACGTGCCAAACGCCAGCGAATGTGAGCATTTGCCCACTCAAGTTGGTTACGACGACGAACTGGAGTCAGGTCGAGACCCCGATGAGGACAACGAGCATGCAGATGAGCTTCCCTGATACGGTTTCTGACAGTTTGTGCAGAAATTCTTTGGTTATGCAAACCGATTGTTCCAGCAGCTGTCCGAGTGGCTGGTCTCAGACGATCTTGGAGGTGAACATGCTGGATGTGGAGGTCCTGGGCTGGTGTGGTTACATGTGGTCTGCGGTTGTGAGGCTGGTTGGATGTACGGCCAAATTCTCTGAAACGCCTTTGGAGATGGCTTATGGTAGAGAAATGAACATTCAATACACGAGCAACAGCTCTGGTTGACATTCCTGCTGTCAGCATGCCAATTGCACGCTCCCTCAAATCTTGCGACATCTGTGGCATTGTGCTGTGTGATAAAACTGCACCTTTCAGAGTGGCCTTTTATTGTGGGCAGTCTAAGGCACACCTGTGCACTAATCATGGTGTCTAATCAGCATCTTGATATGGCACACCTGTGAGGTGGGATGGATTATCTCAGCAAAGGAGAAGTGCTCACTATCACAGATTTAGACTGGTTTGTGAACAATATTTGAGGGAAATGGTGATATTGTGTATGTGGAAAAAGTTTTAGATCTTTGACTTCATCTCATACAAAATGGGAGCAAAACCAAAAGTGTTGCGTTTATATTTTTGTTGAGTATATATGAACTCCATATGTCATGTTTCGGCCGTGTTATGGTTCCTGTCATCATTTGTCCCTTTTCCTTTATCCACTGTCTGCCCCATTTTTGGTTTCGCAGTTGTTTTATTTTGGTTACTTGTTAAGCCTCATCTTTGTTTGGTTCTGATGATTCCCTTTCTGTGTGTTATTCTGTAGTCGCTGGTTTTGTTTACCGTTGATCATTTATTTCTTTATTATACTTTAGCCATGTGTCTAGTTCTGTTCTAGTTTCTGTCCAGCAGTTGTTTTTTTCCATTGTGTAATCATTAGTTGTATCACCTGTTTGTTTTACTTTTGTCATATGTTAAATTATCTGTTTATTTTCCTTTTGCCACTTGTGAGTTCCATTCTAGTTTATTCTTACCCTTTATTTTTGTTGTTGATCTTTTTTCAGTACTTACATTTATTTTCTGGTGAATTCTTTGTTCTTTCATGTTGGGTCTTCTTTATTTTTATTTCTTCTTCATTTGAACTTGGGTTTTGCTCTTCTGTGGTTTTGGTATTTTTGCTGGAGGTTTCTTCCTGTTAAAAGGGAGTTTTTCCTTCCCACTGTAGCCAAGTGCTTGCTCACAGGGGGTCGTTTTGACCGTTGGGGTTTTACATAATTATTGTATGGCCTTGCCTTACAATATAAAGCGCCTTGGGGCAACTGTTTGTTGTGATTTGGCGCTATATAAAAAAAATTGATTGATTGATTGTGGTTTTTGGTTCATCTTTTATTTGGGTCCTGTTCGCTTATCAGGCTTGGTTATCAGAGACGTGTGCACACAAATGCAAGACTCAAACTCACAGCTCTGAATTTTAAGACAGTTTACTTGTGGAGTATACAGGGTCCAGTACACAGAAAGGCAGTCAAAACTCAGCAAACACACCAGGAACATCAGTTGAGAAGGCGTTGTCGAAAAAACAGACAGTAGGTCAAAAAACACCAGGAAGCAGGCACGGCGAGGAAAACACAAAGAGAAGAACTGGAAGTGATGACACAAGGCACAACGATATATACACCCTCGTGATGAGCTACAGATTAGGACCAGGTATGTGGAAAGCACCAGAATAAGGGTGTGGCAAACAGTGTGCACCGCCCACCACCAAGCACCAAGAGAGACAGACAAGAGAGATAGGGACAGACAAAGCCCAAGCAGGAAAAACCCAGCAAGAGAAATCACATACAACAAAATCAAACAAACCTAACTAAACAGAACAGAGCAAACAAAAAGCAACAAGTCCAAACCTTGACATCACTTTGCTTTTGTCTTACTGCACGCTCTTGTCTGGTTTTCAGGGTTTGGTATGGGTGTGTCTTGTCCCTTCTGTTTGCCACGCCCCACTTCCAGATTGTTCTCCCTGTATCTCGTTTCCTAACTACCAATGGTTCTATTTATTTTATAAAAACTCATAACTTTGCTGATAAACAACGAGTAATGGCCACGGCCTGGCGTATCGCTATGGAACCAAATCAACCAGCGGATAGGATCAGAGTTTTCTTTTTCCGTGATGACTCTGCAGTTGTGCTCAAGAAACGTAAGGCTTTCGATGATGTGAAGAGTTGCCTGAGAAGGTTTTTGTTAACGGTATGGAGAGGAGGTTTAATCCACCAGAGGCGGTAGCGCCGTTTGTCGAATCACTGCCGTAATTTTTTGATACTGTTGTGTGTTTTTTTTTTTTTTTTTTGCCATGTATACATAATTTGTTCTGACTTGAGTTCTAGGGAGTAATGTTACTACTGGCTAAATTATGAGATGAGATCTGCCCCCCCTACTGTTTATATTCAGTCAGGTGTAATTTTCCCACCGTTTGCTGGACAGTTTGTGTTTCTGACTATGGTTGTACCTGTTGGCTTTTAGTAGCAGACAGGAAATGGTTGGTTGTTCCCTACATGATTGGGTAATTGGTAATTTAGTATTTTTTATTTGGAGGTTTTTTTTTTTTCTTTTTTCAGTTGCTTGCTTTATTTTTATTTGTTTATTTTTATTTCTCCTGGAGAGTTGTAGATTCATCAACTTAATACACTCAACAAAAATATAAACGCAACACTTTTGGTTTTGCTCCCATTTTGTATGAGATTGTATTAGTGCACAGGTGTGCCTTAGACTGCCCACAATAAAAGGCCACTCTGAAAGGTGCAGTTTTGTTTTATTGGGGGGGGATACCAGTCAGTATCTGGTGTGACCACCATTTGCCTCATGCAGTGCAACACATCTCCTTCACATAGAGTTGATCAGGTTGTCAATTGTGGCCTGTGGAATGTTGGTCCACTCCTCTTCAATGGCTGTGCGAAGTTGCTGGATATTGGCAGGAACTGGTACACGCTGTCATATACGCTGGTCCAGAGCATCCCAAACATGCTCAATGGGTGACATGTCCGGTGAGTATGCCGGCCATGCAAGAACTGGGACATTTTCAGCTTCCAAGAATTGTGTACAGATCCTTGCAACATGGGGCCGTGCATTATCCTGCTGCAACATGAGATGATGTTCTTGGATGTATGGCACAACAATGGGCCTCAGGATCTCGTCACGGTATCTCTGTGCATTCAAAATGCCATCAATAAAATGCACCTGTGTTCTTCGTCCATAACAGACGCCTGCCCATACCATAACCCCACCGCCAACATGGGCCACTCGATCCACAAGATTGACATCAGAAAACCACTCACCCACATGACGCCAAACACACTGTCTGCCATCTGCCCTGGACAGTGTGAACCGGGATTCATCCATGAAGAAAACACCTCTCCAACGTGCCAAATGCCAGCGAATGTGAGCATTTGCCCACTCAAGTTGGTTACGACGACGAACTGGAGTCAGGTCGAGACCCCGATGAGGACGACGAGCATGCAGATGAGCTTCCCTGAGACGGTTTCTGACAGTTTTGTTGTGTGTTGGGGGGGGCGTGGCTGGATGTTTTGGTGTTCTTTTCTTTTCTTTGCTCTCCAGGTGGCATGAGGGCTGATTTGTCTGTGAAGAAGGTGCTGGCTGAAGAGTCTTCACCCTCATCAACATCATGGAAAGCACCTGTGATTGGTGCTCACGTGCAACCTGGACGACTTGCAGCTGAAGCAGATAATTGGATGGCGTTCTGCATTTAAGTCATGTGTGATTCAAGCAGAACTGCCGGGAACTCGACCTTGTGACGTTCGTTTGTGAGACGCTGAGGACCGCGCCTGGGTTTTGACACATCGAGCCCATGAAGCGGGGAGGGGTGAGGACACATGCTGTCAGCACACACGAAAGGTAATTAAGTGTTTAAGTAATTGTTGATAGTAACTTGGTGTTTTGTTACACAGTATACTGGAATTGTGAAGAGAATTGTGCAGTTTGCTTCTCACTGCTGTGGCGTGAAGGATAAGTGATCCTCCACTTGTGAGAAGCTGCTCATTTGCATAAAGTAAAAAAGGACACTGACCTGAGTGTGTTGCTGATAGCGTGTGTTTATTGGAAGATATAGTTGTATCTGTTGACTTACCTCACCTTCTCTTTGCTTCACAGAGAATCAGTTTGTCATGTCCACCTGGGGGGTGTTTGGCGGTGGTAGGAAGTCCAGGAGCGCCGGCTTTAATCCTTGCTGGCGCTGGAGAGCGAGCCACGAATCACTCCACCAGAGGGACGTTGTTTTTATGTTTTTACACTTTTAAGCACAGGTGAATAATAAATAGTTTCTGTTTGGAACCGCTTTCTGGTTATTTTTAGCGCTGGGTCCTGTCTGACGCAGGTCCGCTCCTCAACTCGCGTCAACACATAACAGTAGTTGGACCCAGCGGCAGAGGCGGTTCCTTTTGCCGAAAAGATTCAAGAACACTTGGAGAAAATATGGGAGCAATTACAGCATCTCGCAAATCAAATTAAACAAACAGACGCCCGTGTTACGGAGCTTGCAGCTCAAGCCGTTCCGCTTCCCGCAGCATTACGGGGTGTGTTTGTAGACGGGTTAAATGAGTCATTAAAAGACGAGCTGGCGGTCCGTGATGAGCCAAACGATTTAGACGAGCTAATATCATTGGTGATTCGTCTAGATGATCGGATGAAGGAGCGTGGACGCGAGAGAGGACGCCCATTAGAGCATTTTTTTTTTGTCTCGGGGCTTTCCCCGACACAAAGCTGGGCCGCCTCTTCTTCGCCCCACTGAGGCTCCTCCGACGGGACCTCCGGCTCCTCCTATTGACGAGCCCATGCAGCTCGGACGAGTCGAGATTCCTGTATTGCCCCGACACGTAACTCCAAGTGTTCTGGGACAGGCAAAAGAACCCACATAAAAAAAAAAAAAAAAAAGAAATTCTAGCACACGTAAATGTTTTGTTTTCTTTAATCAGGGGTTATACTTGTTTGGGGAGGTAGGGGCGTATCTGGTGGAGTGATAGGCGGTTAGAAGCCCGCCTGGGCTCACTTACCTGTCAATTTTGTATGTGTTTTTAGGTATTTTCTGTTTGGGTTGTTGGGTCGTTTTGTTTTGTTGTTTTTATTTCTCTACATTCCTAACCCCAACCTCACTTGCCCTTAGACCGCTTTTCTTGTGGGCTGTGGGGTGGTGCAGGTTGGTCACGCTGAGCATTCTCAGAAGACCTCTGCACCTAGGGAGGGGCGTGTTAGAGGCGTTCTTTTTAGTTTGGTTAGGGCCCGGTTCCACTCCAGCCTCGGTGAGCCTTTGTACCGACTGTCATGGGTGTTGCCGGGGTGTGGTGCAGCGGAGACATGCCTCAGTCGGAGGGGTGGGCCGATCTGTTGCCGTTTGCCATTTCGGTAGTTCCACCCCTCCCGAGTGGCTGGGGTATGGTTGAGTTGGGGCACCGGACGTATTTCCGGTTCTCCGCTGCGCCTTGGGGTTGGAGCTGGGTTAGTTTTCCTGTTCCCTTCTCCGGCTTAATATTTTGAGCCGTTCGCCAAAATAGAGCCGCCGAAGGGCTCTGGGAGGGACCTGGGGTCTTTCGGGGTGCCGGGGAGGGTAACAGGGTTTATGGTCGTTTTATATCCCCCCGGGGTTGTTTTTGGTTGTCCTCCGGGGGTTGGTTTATGGTTTTATTTTGTTTCCTTCTGGGTTCTGCCTCCAGGGTTGATGGGACGGTCCTCTGGGGTGGAATTGGCTTGGGACCGACCGGCCAAGTGTGACCGGATCTGGGGTTCCGGGGTTGTGGGGAGGGTACCTCCTGGGGTTGATGATACGGTCCCCTGGGGGGCACCATTTTACTCCATGTATACCTGGGGACCTTTGTGGGATTACGGTTTTGGCTGTTCCTCCTGGAACTGGCAATGAAGGCCTTCTGAGGGGGGGGTTGGGCTCTGCAGGTCATTCTGGGGGGGTTGTTTGTTATTTTTCTTTTATGCATTTACGTTTGTACTGTGTTGTGGGACTGTGTTGGGTTTTTGTGTTTGGGAGTTTTTCTTTTCCTCCCGGGGTTTGATGGGACGGTCCCCTGGGGAGGTTTTGGGTGGGTTTTATGTTTTTTTTGTGTGAGTGGACTTGTTCTGGGGAATGTTTTGGGGCTTTTGTTGATTCCAGCCGGCCTTCCAGCTGCGGTGCCTGTCTTGCCGTCTGCTTCCTGACGTGGACCCCGGAGGGAGGTGCTGTTCTCGGGCCTGGCCTGTTCGGTCGCCGGGAGGCTTCCCGTTGATGGGGGGGTACTGTTGTGTGTTGGGGGGGGGGCGTGGCTGGATGTTTTGGTGTTCTTTTCTTTTCTTTGCTCTCCAGGTGGCATGAGGGCTGATTTGTCTGCGAAGAAGGTGCTGGCTGAAGAGTCTTCACCCTCATCAACATCATGGAAAGCACCTGTGATTGGTGCTCACGTGCAACCTGGACGACTTGCAGCTGAAGCAGATAATTGGATGGCGTTCTGCATTTAAGTCATGTGTGATTCAAGCAGAACTGCCGGGAACTCGACCTTGTGACGTTCGTTTGTGAGACGCTGAGGACCGCGCCTGGGTTTTGACACATCGAGCCCGTGAAGCGGGGAGGGGTGAGGACACATGCT
Organism: Thalassophryne amazonica; assembly: GCF_902500255.1. Taxonomy (NCBI): domain Eukaryota; kingdom Metazoa; phylum Chordata; class Actinopteri; order Batrachoidiformes; family Batrachoididae; genus Thalassophryne; species Thalassophryne amazonica. The sequence continues at coordinate 88,080,552 of NC_047118.1, forward strand.
GTCAGCACACACGAAAGGTAATTAAGTGTTTAAGTAATTGTTGATAGTAACTTGGTGTTTTGTTACACAGTATACTGGAATTGTGAAGAGAATTGTGCAGTTTGCTTCTCACTGCTGTGGCGTGAAGGATAAGTGATCCTCCACTTGTTGTGAGAAGCTGCTCATTTGCATAAAGTAATAAAGGACACTGACCTGAGTGTGTTGCTGATAGCGTGTGTTTATTGGAAGATATAGTTGTATCTGTTGACTTACCTCACCTTCTCTTTGCTTCACAGAGAATCAGTTTGTCGTGTCCACCTGGGGGGTGTTTGGCGGTGGTAGGAAGTCCAGGAGCGCTGGCTTTAATCCTTGCGGGCGCTGGAGAGCGAGCCACGAATCACTCCACCAGAGGGACGTTGTTTTTATGTTTTTACACTTTTAAGCACAGGTGAATAATAAATAGTTTCTGTTTGGAACCGCTTTCTGGTTATTTTTAGCGCTGGGTCCTGTCTGACGCAGGTCCGCTCCTCAGCTCGCGTCAACAAGTTTGTGCAGAAATTCTTTGGTTATGCAAACCGATTGTTTCAGCAGCTGTCCGAGTGGCTGGTCTCAGACGATCTTGGAGGTGAACATGCTGGATGTGGAGGTCCTGGGCTGGTGTGGTTACACGTGGTCTGCGGTTGTGAGGCTGGTTGGATGTACTGCCAAATTCTCTGAAACGCCTTGGGAGATGGCTTATGGTAGAGAAATGAACATTCAATACACGAGCAACAGCTCTGGTTGACATTCCTGCTGTCAGCATGCCAATTGCACGCTCCCTCAAATCTTGTGACATCTGTGGCATTGTGCTGTGTGATAAAACTGCACCTTTCAGAGTGGCCTTTTATTGTGGGCAGTCTAAGGCACACCTGTGCACTATTCATGGTGTCTAATCAGCATCTTGATATGGCACACCTGTGAGGTGGGATGGATTATCTCAGCAAAGGAGAAGTGCTCACTATCACAGATTTAGACTGATTTGTGAACAATATTTGAGGGAAATGGTGATATTTTGTATGTGGAAAAAGTTTTAGATGTTTGAGTTCATCTCATACAAAATGGGAGCAAAACCAAAAGTGTTGCCAGGTCTGGATCCCCTGAAAAATTTAATGGAGTCTTCAATGGCCTAATATGTGTCCCTAGTGAAAATTTGGTGAGAATCCATGAAGTATCTTTGACGTAATACTTCAAAGACTATATAAAGTGAAACTTGATTCAGAATCTGGATCCAGATCACCTCCAAATTTAATGGAGTCTCATTGGCCCAATATGTATCTGTGCTGAAAATTTTGTCAAAATCCAAGCTGTGACATAATCCTACAAACAGTAATCCTTCAAAGTCTATCCACCTTATTCCTGGGGTGCTGCTGTGGAAGCGGTTATGGGTGCAACTTCCTGCCATTAATTAGTAGCGGATTTCGTTTCCCGGACCAGTTTATTTTCTTTTCTAAACAATGATCAGCTCCAGCAGCATTTAAAAATGTCCTCGCACAGCTCAGGAACTTGTTGCACTGTTTGCGGTTGTACTAACAACCAGACAAAGTTAAATCTGCGGCTCCAACAGCGATGTTTTGAACATGCACCCTGGACTAAGAGAGTGTCCACCACCAACTGAGGCATGAAGAGCCCAGAAGGAAAAGACCACCTAAAATGTGATGCATGTGCTCTTTCCACTTTGTTGATGAAAAGCCCACAGATGGTCATCTTAGTTTGTGGTTGGGATGTGACAGACCACCGGAGAAGACAAAGAGGACTGACAGCAGCATCATGAGAATAACAGGTGATCCTCAGTTCAAATCTCAGCCTGAATGGAAAAATTACTCAGGGCCCTTGGGCAAGGTCCTTAATCCCAGAGTTGCTCCCGGTGTGTAGTGGGGACCCTGCATGGCAGCACCCTCACATCGGGGTGAATGTGATGGCCCAAATTCTAATGACAAAACCATGACAGAACTTTGTCACGGCTGATTTGACACACCAATTAAAATATCACAAGCTCAGGCCAGCAGCACAGTGCCACTGTGGGTAGACATTATGTGTGAACACATGCATGATCTTTGTGTGATTGCCCCATGAAAAAAAATCAAAGCAACATTGCCAAAAGCTTTTAAAGAGCATGTTGGTAACACAACCTGTGTAACTGACTGCACAGAGAGTTTTACAAAAAGCAAAAAAAAATCTGGATTCAAGAAGTGTTCAATACATTTTATTTATATAGCACCAAATCACAACTGTTTGTTGTGATTTGGTAACCATTGTTGTAATAACCATTGTTGTATTTCTTGTTGAGCATTTGTAGGACAGCTGACTACTGAACAACATTTGGATAAGTACTCACCTTCCTACACTCCTGTATTGTTGTTAACGAGAGGTGGAGGTGGACTCTCCACCCTCCGTGTTGCTGGGTGCAGCCGCATCCACACCTGACTGTTTTTGTTCCTTGCCAGCAGTACCGGATCCGACGAGCGGAGGCAGTGGCCACCTGGGGATTCGGGACTTGGCGGCTCCAGTATTCCCGGGGTTCGGTGGCAGAGGAAATCGGGTTGGTTCCGGTTCGACTTGGACAGACGTCTCCTATCGTCGAGCCTGCCCACGCGACACCGTTGTTATTGGACTCAGTCTCAATATTGTAATCAGCTGTGTTGTTGTGCCTGTTTTCACAACAGTAAAAACAGTGTTATTTGAGTCCTCCATTGCCCGTTCATTTGCGCCCCCTGTTGTGGGTCCGTGTTCCTACACTTTCACAACAATCTTACTGAGAATAATCTCTTTGAGCCACTGCAGTCTGCTTTTAGAAAATATCATTCCACAGAGACGGCTCTCACTAAAGTGGTGAATGATCTTCTGCTTACAATGGATTCGGACACCACTACGGTTCTGCTGCTGTTAGATCTCAGTGCTGCATTTGATACAGTGGATCATCATATTCTACTTGATAGGCTGGAAAATCATTTTGGGATTACTGGGAGTGCCCTTGCCTGGTTGACGTCATACTTGACCAGTCGCTCTCACTGTCAGACCAAGATAGCAGGAATGGCTGGACGCAAATGCAGGACTCAAACAACAAGCTCTGTGTGTGAAAGCAGTTTACTGAAACAGTAAACGGGGTTCGGTACACAGTAAAGCAGTCCAACAGGAATAACAACTCCTAACTTTTATCAATGCTTGTCTTAGATCAGGGTATGTTCCAGCTGCTTTTAAACATGCTGTGGTTCGACCTCTTCTTAAAAAACCTCACCTGGACTCATCAGTTTTATTCAATTTTAGACCTGTGTCTCATCTGCCATTTCTATCTAAGGTTTTAGAAAAGGTTGTCTTTTTACAGTTACAATCATTTTTAGAAGACAATCTCATCCTTGAAAAATTCCAGTCTGGGTTTAGGTCACGACACAGCACTGAGTCAGCACTTTTAAAAGTTCATAATGATATTACTCTGTCGGTGGATGCAGGGAATCCTGCTGTGCTGGTTCTGTTGGACCTCACAGCAGCCTTTGATACTATGGATCACACAGTACTTGTTTCCCGGTTGGAACATTTTATTGGCATTCATGGTAATGCACTTAAGTGGTTTAGATCATATTTGGCTGAAAGGAGCTTTTCTGTCATGATTGGGGACCTTTCCTCATCAACTGCTCCTCTGTGCTGTGGAGTGCCACAGGGATCTGTCCTTGGACCGATTCTATTTTCTTTGTACATTCTTCCATTGGGGTTGATTATAACCCAGCACAACCTGTCCTTTCATTGTTATGCGGATGATCTGCAAATCTATCTGCCTGTGAGGACTAATGGGAGTGATGTTTTGTCATCATTATTTAATTGTATTCGTGATGTAAAGCAGTGGCTGTCCCAAAACTTCCTTTACCTGAATTATGGTAAAACTGAGATCATGGTGTTTGAGCGCTCTGGCATACCAAATGTGGTAACACCAAATTTTGGTGCTTTGGCTAACTATGTAAAACCAGCTGTCAAGAATTTGGGAGTGATATTTGACAGCTGTTTGAGGTTCAATCAACAGATAAATTCTGTTGTCAAAGCTAGTTTTTTCCAACTTCGCCTTTTGGCTAAAATAAAGCACTTTCTCATTAGACGTGATCTTGAGACAGCCATTCATGCTTTCATCAGCTCCAGACTTCATTATTGTAATGCACTTTATTCAGGCATTAATCAGTCGTCTCTTGCACGTCTCCAGTTGGTGCAGAATGCTGCTGCTCGTCTTTTGACAAACACTTTTAGACGTGAGCATATTACACCCGTCCTGTACTCACTCCACTGGCTTCCAGTTCGTTTTAGAATTGATTTTAAAATTTTAATGTTTGTTTTTAAAGCTATTTATGGCCTTGCACCTCCCTACTTGTCTGAAATTTTAACTTTGCGCACCTACAGTAGGACATTAAGGGCGTCTGGCCAGCTTTACTTAGACGTTCCAAGGTCAAGATATAAATGCTGCGGTGATCATGCTTTCGCGGTAGCTGGCCCCAGACTGTGGAATGAGCTACCTCTTGAGTTACGTACTATTCCTGACCTAGCACTTTTTAAATCTAAGTTAAAGACTTATTTATTTAAACTGGCTTTTAACACTTAGTGGGGAGGTGACATGTTCTGTTATTTTTATGTTCTTTTTTATGTGTTGTTTTAAAATTTTATTTTATATCTGTTTTATTTTTTGTAAATTTGTGTTTTTAATGTTAAGCACTTTGGACACCACTTGGTGCTGTAAAGCGCTTTATAAATAAATGTTGATTGACTGACTGAACAAAATCAAAGACATCAGGCTAGGCGTGGTCGAGGATACAGGCAAGCAGGTCGAGAATACAAACAGAGCTGGAGAGAAGACACTAGGCGCATCAATCTGGCAAAAGACAAGAGGATCAGAGAGGCCTAAATACACCCCGGTGATGAGGTGTTGATGAGGAACAGGTGTGTGTGGAGTGAACCAGAAGGAGGGTGTGGCCAGAGAGAGGGAGAAACACCCACCACCAAGAGTAAGCAGAGACAGACAAGAGAGAAAGGCACAGACGGACCCAACAGGAAAACCCCAACAAGAGACAAAACCTCACAGAACCAACAAACTACAACACGGCATGGTAAACAAAGCCCAATCCTGACACTCACTGTGTTTTGTACAGTAACACTACCTCTAACCTTAGTGACATGAAATTTGGGGTTCCACAGGGGTCTGTCTTAGGCCCCCTGCTTTTCTCCCTTTATATAGCACCCCTTGGGCACATATTGCGATGTTTTGGGATTACCTTTCACTGCTATGCAGATGATACTCAGTTATACATGCCGATAACTGCTGGTAATCTCGTTTACATAAAATCCTTAGAAGATTGCCTTGCAGCAGTGCGAAGTTGGATGTCTAGAAACTTCCTACTTTTAAACTCTGATAAGACTGAAATGATGGTTCTTGGTCCAGTGAGACATCGGCATCAATTTGACCATTTAACGCTCAACCTAGGCTCGTGTGTCATACCTCACACTGACAGCGTGAGGAACCTTGGGGTAATTTTTGATCCTTCGTTGTCCTTTGACTTCCACATTAGAAATATTACTAGGACTGCTTTCTTCCACCTGCAAAATATAGCGAAGATTCGTCCCATCCTGGCTATGGCTGATGCTGAGACCCTGATCCATGCATTTATCTCTTCTAGATTGGACTACTGCAATGTTCTATTTTCTGGTTTACTGCAGTCCAGCATTAGGGCTCTCCAATTGGTTCAAAATGCTGCAGCCAGACTTTTGACACAAAGCAGAAAGTTCGACCACATTACACCCATTTTGGCATCCCTTCACTGGCTTCCTGTCCCAGTGAAATCAGATTTTAAGGTTCTGCTATTAACCTATAAAATTATTCATGGGTGGCACCTCCCTACCTAGCTGACCTAATTAAACCTTACGTACCGGCCCGGGCTTTACGTTCTCAGGGTTCAGGACTACTTTGTGTCCCTAAGGTGAATAAGAAGTCTGCGGGTCACAGAGCTTTCTCTTATCGTGCCCCTGTTCTGTGGAATGATCTCCCTGCGTCAATAAAACAGTCAGATTCTGTGGAGACTTTCAAGTCAAGACTTAAGACACGCTTATTTTCCCTTTCATATGGCTAGCACACTGGTACAGTTTTGTCTTACGCTTTTTACTCTTTTAATTCATTATATTAGTAATTGGAGCGTGCTCAACTTTACCTAAATTCTGGGTCTTTTAGTGAAGTTTAGGGCTAGTGGCTGACGATCATCTTAGTATTTCTGTTTTTCTTGTTGTTTAATGCTGACAAATTATACTGTTTTTTTTTTTCTTTCTGATGCCTGATTCTGTTTTTTCTCTCTGTTTAAGGTGCAGCTCCATCCAGAGATGGGAGTTGTATTCATGTTGGCGACCCTCCTGTCCTGTGCGCCAATAGCATTTCTTATATATTCATCCATGAATTGTTCTGTGAATTGTTCTGTAATTTATGTTTGTATCATGGTCCAAGCAGAGGGTCACCCCTTTGAGTCTGGTCTGCTTGAAGTTTCTTCCTCAGAGGGAGTTTTTCCTTACCACTGTTGCTCTGGTAAGGTTAGACCTTACCTGTGTGAAGCGCTTTAAGGCAACTCTATTGTGATTTGGTGCTATATAAATGAAAATAAATTGACATTGAAATTGAAATTTGTGTTCCATAATAAGAATACATATCAACGAGTGTTTTTCCTTTTTTTTCTCTTCTTCTTTTTTTTTTTACCTCTATTCATTTGGATTTTCATAAAGTTTTAGTATTTTCTGTTTGTACAGACATTTAAATAGAAAGAACATTTTAAGTGATTTTCCATAGAGTTCCACTGTTTCACGCCCGCCACTGAGACACACATTTGTTTCAGTGTAGTTCTAGCAAAAGGGGTTTTAAAATCATATCTTCTTCGGCTTGTCTCACTATTTACAGTGAAAAGTGTTTGCAGACAACTCGGTAACAAAAAAAGTTTGGCTTTATGAAGAACTAATAATGTTCTTAAAACAACCAAGTCCTTCAGTTTTAATAGCTGTGACCTCAGAATCAGTTCTGTTGTATGTGCTGTCGGAGCAGCTCTATTAATTATCCTTATAGCCCTCTTCTGTAAAATAAATAAAGGCATTAAGTTGGTAACATATTTATTGCCCCATACCTCCAAACAATACGTCAAATATGGCAAAATCAAAGAACAATAAAGGAGTCTCTGTTGTGTGGGCCGCTGAAGAGGAGGTACTGCTGGCCCACCACCACAAGATGGCGCCCTGCTTGAAGTGCGGGCTTCAAGCACGAGAGGGCGTCGGCTTTGCTGGAGGTGACAGCTGTCATCAATCAAGACAAGCTGTCACCCATCACCACCACTACAAAGACCGGACTGCAACTCCACCTCCTCGCCGAGAAATCAACTACCATTCAGGTAATTTCTCTGCTGACAGACACTTTGTGTGTAATAACCTGAACTTCTATTGCAGCCGTTTTCCTGGAGTGTTGCCTTATCTGGAGGATTGGCGTTTGGTGTGACAGCGACGGCTTCGCCTCACACCCCAACTCAGATAAGTGGTTGACCAGGAGCTGCACGAGTGTGTGTGATTGGAGGTGGAGGTTTTCCCTCCTTTACTTAATACAGACTGTGGGATTACTGAGTGTGTGAACTCACACTCATCAGGACTGTCTCTGTTCTCTGCCAGCAGTACCGGGTCTGACTGCTGAAGACAGCGGCCACCTGGGGCGCAGGGCTTGGCGGCTCCGGTGTTCTTCAGCTCCGTTGGTGGTGGAAGCTGTGTGGGGATCCAGCTCTTCTCTCTCCAGGCGTCTTCTATCGTCGAGCCTGCCCACACGTCACCTGGTGTATGATTGACAGTCCACCATATTGTTATTGTCTGTACGTTGTTGTGCGATTCACAACATTAAATTGTTACTTTTTGGCTTATCCATTGTCCATTCATTAACGCCCCCTGTTGTTGGTCCGTGTCACGTCACTTTCACAACAGGATTTCTCGGCCAGCGTCATGGATCCCGAGGGGCGTCAACCATCGCTTGAACAGCCAATGGGAGAGCGAGGTGCACAGGCAGGAGGCGTGTTGGGTGAGCTGCAGCACATCTTAACCGCCTTTGCCGCTCGGTTGGACTTAGTTACCGAGCAGAGCAGTGTTCTCAATCGCAGGATAGAGGCTCTCACCGCCCAGGTGGAAGCGCATGCTCAGGGCGCTGCTGCAGCACCTCCTCCTGCTGACCGTGTGCCAGAAACAGACATTCCGCTGGTCATTCAACGACCCCCCCCACCTTCCCCTGAAGCATACATAAGCCCCCCGGAGCCGTACGGAGGCTGTGTGGAGACGTGCGCGGACTTCTTGATGCAGTGCTCGCTTGTCTTTTCACAGCGTCCCGTCATGTACGCGTCTGACGCCAGCCAGGTGGCTTACGTTATAAGCTTGCTTCGAGGAGAGGCACACGCCTGGGCTACGGCGCTTTGGGAGCAGAATTCACGGCTCCTAACGGTTTATATTGAGTTTGTGAGGGAGTTCCGACAGGTGTTCGACCACCCTCATAGAGGCGAGACCGCTTCAAGTGTGCTGCTGTCGATAAGACAGGGGCGTCGGAGCGCAGCAAAGTATGCAGTCGACTTCCGCATCGCGGCAGCGCGAGCCGGCTGGAATGCTGTTGCGCTCCGCGCCGCCTTTGTAAACGGAGTGTCTCTGGTCCTCAAGGAGCACCTGGTGGCGAAGGACGAGCCGCGGGATTTAGATGGGCTTATCGACCTGGTTATATGGTTAGACAACCGATTAACAGAACACCGACGGGAGCGAGACGAAGGGCGTGGTCAGGCACAAGCCGTCCCTCTTCCTCCCGGGTCTGAAAGGGAGCCGACTTCCCCACGCTCCACTGCCAGGGCACTCCACGTGACAACAGCTCCCCCTGCTGACGTTGCTATGGAAACGAGCAGGGCCAAAAAACGATCAGATCAGAGACAAAGGAGGCTGATCCGTGGAGAGTGTTTTCTCTGCAGCTCTACTGAGCACACACAGAGAGAATGCCCCAAACGATCAAAACAGCAGCACTCGTCCTTAGAGACTGGGCTAAGGGTGGGTCACAATACCCACGCGGGGAGACCCCGTAAATCTGCACGAATCCCAGTCACGATCCTGAGTGAGGATTTAACCCTTCACGCCCCAGCACTGGTGGACACGGGGTCGGAGGGAAATCTGCTGGATAGCAGATGGGCAAAGGAGGTTGGGCTCCCTCTAGTGGCCTTACCGTCACCATTGTCGGTGCGGACACTAGATGGCACCCTTCTTCCACTAATCACACACCAGACTCAGCCAGTGACATTGGTGGTGTCTGGGAATCTCTGTCTCCCTCAGCCCCAACCAGTCCCAGCAGAAGACTGCCCCTCCCTGAGCCTGGTTCTGCTGGAGGTTTCTTCCTGTTAAAAGGGAGTTTTTCCTTCCCACTGTAGCCAAGTGCTTGCTCACAGGGGGTCGTTTTGACTGTTGGGGTTTTACATAATTATTGTATGGCCTTGCCTTACAATATAAAGCACCTTGGGGCAACTGTTTGTTGTGATTTGGCGCTATATAAAAAATTGATTGATTGATTGATTGATTGGGAATCACAGGGAGGAGATTGTGTTTTATGTAACACCTTCTACCTCCCGAGTGATTTTGGGTTTTCCATGGGTGTTAAAACACAATTCCCGGATTGATTGGCCGTCTGGGGTTGTGGTTCAGTGGAGCGAAACCTTCCACTGGGAGTGTTTAGGATCCTCGGTTCCACCCGGTGTGACAGCTAAGGAGGAGGTTTTAGTCCCCCCCAATCTGGCGGCGGTGCCAGCCGAGTACCACGACCTTGCTGACGTCTTCAGCAAGGATCTGGCACTCACGCTGCCCCCGCACCGTCCGTACGATTGTGCCATTGATTTGATACCGGGCGCTGAGTACCCGTCCAGCAGGCTGTACAACCTCTCACGTCCGGAACGCGAATCAATGGAGACCTACATCCGGGACTCGTTAGCTGCCGGGTTGATCCGGAACTCCACCTCCCCGATGGGTGCTGGTTTCTTTTTTGTGGGCAAGAAGGACGGCGGACTCCGTCCATGCATTGATTACAGAGGGCTGAACGAGATCACGGTTCGAAACCGATACCCGTTACCTCTGTTGGATTCAGTGTTCACGCCCCTGCATGGAGCCCAAATTTTCACAAAATTGGATCTTAGGAATGCTTATCACCTGGTTTGGATCCGGGAGGGAGACGAGTGGAAGACGGCATTTAACACCCCGTTAGGTCACTTTGAGTACCTGGTCATGCCGTTCGGCCTCACCAATGCGCCCGCGACGTTCCAAACATTGGTTAATGATGTCTTGCGGGACTTCCTGCATCGGTTTGTCTTCGTATATCTAGACGATATACTCATTTTTTCTCCGGATCCTGAGACCCATGTTAAGCATGTACGTCAGGTCCTACAGCGGTTGTTGGAGAACCGGCTGTTTGTGAAGGGCGAGAAGTGTGAGTTCCACCGCACTTCTTTGTCCTTCTTGGGGTTCATAATCTCCTCCAACTCCGTCACCCCTGATCCGGCCAAGGTTGCGGCGGTGAGAGATTGGCCCCAACCAACGAACCGTAGGAAACTACAACAGTTCCTCGGTTTTGCAAATTTCTACCGGAGGTTCATCAAGGGCTACAGTCAGGTAGTTAGCCCCCTGACAGCCCTGACCTCCACAAAAGTCCCCTTCACCTGGTCGGATCGGTGCGAAGCCGCGTTTAGGGAGTTGAAACGCCGGTTCTCAACTGCACCAGTTCTGGTGCAGCCCGATCCCAAGCGCCAGTTTGTTGTTGAAGTGGATGCCTCTGACTCAGGGATAGGAGCCGTGCTATCCCAGAGCGGGGAGTCCGACAAGGTTCTCCATCCATGTGCCTACTTTTCCCGCAGGTTGACCCCAGCTGAACGGAACTATGACGTCGGCAATCGGGAACTTCTTGCGGTGAAGGAGGCTCTTGAAGAGTGGAGACATCTGTTGGAGGGAGCATCGGTACCATTTACAGTTTTCACGGACCATCAGAACCTGGAGTACATCCGGACCACGAAGCGTCTGAACCCCAGGCAAGCCCGCTGGTCGCTGTTCTTCGGGCGTTTTGACTTCCGGATCACCTACCGCCCCGGGACAAAGAACCAACGATCTGATGCCCTGTCCCGGGTGCACGAAGAGGAGGTCAAGACTGAGCTGTCAGACCCCCCTGACACCATCATCCCTGAGTCCACTGTCGTGGCTGCCCTTACCTGGGACGTGGAGAAGACCGTCCGGGAGGCCCTGACACGGAGCCCGGACCCGGGGACCGGTCCAAAGAACAAACTGTATGTCCCACCAGAGGCCAGGGCTGCGGTCCTTGACTTCTGTCACGGTTCAAAGCTCTCCTGTCACCCAGGGGTGCGAAGAACCGTGGCAGTGGTCCGGCAGCGCTTCTGGTGGGCGTCTATGGAAGCCGACGTCCAAGAGTATGTCCAGGCCTGCACCACCTGCGCCAGGGGCAAAGCTGACCATCACAAGGCCCAAGGCCTCCTCCAGCCTCTGCCAGTGCCTCGTCGCCCCTGGTCTCATATCGGCCTGGACTTTGTCACGGGCCTCCCGCCGTCCCAGGGAAACACCACCATCCTAACGATAGTGGACCGGTTTTCCAAGGCAGCCCACTTCGTGGCCCTCCCGAAGCTCCCGACGGCCCAGGAGACTGCAGACCTCCTGGTCCACCACGTCGTGCGTCTGCATGGGATTCCATCAGACATTGTCTCGGATCGTGGTCCTCAGTTCTCCTCCCAGGTCTGGAGGAGTTTCTGTAGGGAACTGGGGGCCACCGTCAGTCTCTCGTCTGGGTACCACCCCCAGACGAACGGGCAGGCAGAGCGGACAAACCAGGAACTGGAGCAGGCCCTCCGTTGCGTGACCTCTGCGCACCCGACGGCCTGGAGTGACCATCTGGCCTGGATCGAGTACGCTCATAACAGCCAAGTCTCGTCTGCCACCGGCCTCTCCCCATTTGAAGTGTGTTTGGGGTACCAGCCCCCATTGTTCCCGCTAGTGGAGGGAGAGGTCGGGGTGCCCTCGGTCCAGGCCCATCTGAGAAGGTGCCGTCGGGTGTGGCGTACCGCCCGCTCTGCCCTGCTCAAAGCCCGGACGAGGGCCAAGAACCATGCAGACCGCCGGCGTGTCCCGGCCCCTGCGTACCAGCCTGGGCAGGAGGTTTGGCTTTCTACAAAGGACATTCCCCTGCAAGTGGAATCCCAAAAGTTGAAGGACAGATACATCGGACCTTTCCCTATCCTCAAGGTCCTCAGTCCAGCCGCAGTGAAGCTGGCAGCTTCAGCTTCACTGCGGATCCACCCGGTTTTCCATGTGTCCCACGTCACCCCTCTGTACCCCCGGACCGGCGCCGCCTCCTGCCCGGATCATCGACGGGGAGCCGGCTTGGACCATGCGCCGGCTCCTGGACGTCCGTCGGAAGGGCCGGGGGTTCCAGTATTTGGTGGACTGGGAGGGGTATGGACCCGAAGAACGCTCCTGGGTGAAGAGGAGCTTCATCCTGGACCCGGCCCCCCTGGCCGACTTCTACCGGCGGCACCCAGACAAGCCTGGTCGGGCGCCAGGTGGCGCCCGTTGAGGGGGGGGGGTCCTGTTGTGTGGGCCGCTGAAGAGGAGGTACTGCTGGCCCACCACCACAAGATGGCGCCCTGCTTGAAGTGCGGGCTTCAAGCACGAGAGGGCGTCGGCTTTGCTGGAGGTGACAGCTGTCATCAATCAACACAAGCTGTCACCCATCACCACCACTACAAAGACCGGACTGCAACTCCACCTCCTCGCCGAGAAATCAACTACCATTCAGGTAATTTCTCTGCTGACAGACACTTTGTGTGTAATAACCTGAACTTCTATTGCAGCCGTTTTCCTGGAGTGTTGCCTTATCTGGAGGATTGGCGTTTGGTGTGACAGCGACGGCTTCGCCTCACACCCCAACTCAGATAAGTGGTTGACCAGGAGCTGCACGAGTGTGTGTGATTGGAGGTGGAGGTTTTCCCTCCTTTACTTAATACAGACTGTGGGATTACTGAGTGTGTGAACTCACACTCATCAGGACTGTCTCTGTTCTCTGCCAGCAGTACCGGGTCTGACTGCTGAAGACAGCGGCCACCTGGGGCGCAGGGCTTGGCGGCTCCGGTGTTCTTCAGCTCCGTTGGTGGTGGAAGCTGTGTGGGGATCCAGCTCTTCTCTCTCCAGGCGTCTTCTATCGTCGAGCCTGCCCACACGTCACCTGGTGTATGATTGACAGTCCACCATATTGTTATTGTCTGTACGTTGTTGTGCGATTCACAACATTAAATTGTTACTTTTTGGCTTATCCATTGTCCGTTCATTAACGCCCCCTGTTGTGGGTCCGTGTCACGTCACTTTCACAACAGTCTCATCGCCTTGTAATTTAACATATACTTAACCTTACTCAAAACAGCAATATTTTTACAAATTTTCTTTTTTACATCTGCTGCCATTTCAAGTTTTCATCAGTGAGTACTCCAAGAAATTTAAGTTCAGACACTCTCTCAATATCAACGCCATTAAAATTCAGCTTGAAATTATCAGGGCATTTATGATTTGTAAACAACATATATTTTGTCTTACTCAAATTCAATGACAATTTATTTTTAATAAACCATTTCTGAAGTAATATCATTTCATGTTCAAAAGACTTCTGAATTGTTTTTAAACTATTCCCAGACACAAAGAAATTAGTGTCATCAACGAAGAGGACAAAACGTAATACCTTAGATAATCACAGAGGTCATAAATATATATATTAAAGAGTTTTGGCCCCCGTACTGAACCTTGGGGTACCCCACAAGAAATTGTGTTTAATATAGATCTCTGGCCTGTATATTCTATGTATTGTTGTCTATTTTCTAAATAACTAGTAATCCAATTTAATCCAATACCTCTAATTCCATGTGACTGTAGCTTAGCTAACAAAATTTTGTGATCAAGAGTAGCCTTTTTAAGGTCAATGAAAACTCCTACTGTATGATTGTTATTCTGAAGTTCAGTAATAATGTCCTTTGTGATTTTCATTAAAGCCATAGCTGTTGAATGATTGCTTTTGAAGCCAAACTGATTGTCATGAATTAAGGAATGTTTTTCCAATAAAATAAGCAATTTTTTTTAACAAAAAGTTTTTCCAAAATTTTGGAAAATTGAGAAAGTAAAGATATTGGCCTGTAGTTGGTAAGACTGTGCCTATCACCAGATTTGAAAAGTGGTAAAATCTTAGCCACCTTCATTTTATCCGTAAATACACCAGCGTTAAAAGACAAATTAAATATAAATTTTAATGGGCTGCTAATGCAATGAACTGTCTCTTTGATAATGAAGATATCTAACCCATCACTATCACATGAATATTTACTTTTTAATTTAGACACAATGGTAGCAACATTCTCATTGATTTCACCAAGATAAAAAGATTCCATGACTTTGCTTTCCCCTTTACAACTTTCTTTATTTTGCAAAAGAAAAGTTTTCTAAATTTGGGCCAACATTTACAAAAAATAAATTAAATTCATCAAACATTTGTGATGCAATTTTTTCAACATTCTGTTCATTTGTTAAATACAATGGTGAACTAAAACTCCTTTTAGTGCCAATTACATCCCTTAACACGTTCCACATTCCTTTAATATTATTTTTATTTTCCATTAACAAATTTGTATAATGCTCTTTTTTGCATACCTGATTATATTAGTCAGTTTATTTTTATAGGCCTTATATTGCTTTTCAGTATTTAGTGTCCAATATTTTACAAAATCTCGATAAAGCTTCTTTTTTTTTTTTTTGCAGGATTTTGATATACGAGGTCTCTTAGATAATAAACCGACCCTTTTATTATTTTTTTTAACTATATGGATTTGAATGACATGCGATTACACCAATCATGCTTGAACCCTCGTGCGCATGCGTGAGTTTTTTCACGCGTGTCGGTGACGTCATTTCCCTGTGGGCAGGCCTTGAGTGAGATGTGGTCCCGCCCTCTCGGCTGAATTCCTTTGTTTCACACGCTGCTCGAGACGGCGCGCGTTGCTTTATCGAACTTTTTTCTGGACCTGTGAGGAATATCCGAGTGGACACTATTCGAGAAATTAAGCTGGTTTTCTGTGAAAAGTTTAACGGCTGATGAGAGATTATGGGGTGTTTCTGTCAGTGTAAGGACTTCCCACGGAGCGGGACGTCGTGCAGCGCTTCCAGGCGCTGTCGTCGGCCTGTTTCGAGCTGAAAACATCCTAATTTAAGGCTTAATTCACCCAGGACATCGTGAGAGAACAGAGAAGATTCAGAAGAGGCCGGCATGAGGAATTTATGCGGACATTCCACTGTTTAAGGACATTTTTTTAATGAAAGACGTACGCGCAAATTCGCCGAGTCGTTTCCGTGACGACTCGGCAAATCTGTGTGCGCCGCGACAGGAAAAACACCTCCGTGTTGAAAACCATTTGTAGAATTCAGGCGGCTTTTAATGGCTTTCAACAAGTGAGTAACTGAGAAATTGTTTAACAGCTTGGGCATGTTCCAACTTGCCCGTTAAGATTTCCAACGGAGGTGTTTTTCCTGCCGCGACCCCCCGCGGTCGGGTCCGGCCCGACATGCGACTCTGCCCGCACGTTCTTTCATTACAAAATGACCGTTAACAATGGAATGTCCGAATAAACTCCTCATGCCGACTTCTTCTGAAAGTTCTCTGTTCTCTGACGACTTACTGCGTCAACAGAGCCTGAAATGTGGAAGTTTTCAACTTGAAACGGTGAGACGCTGCCGCCTCGAAGCGCAGATCGCCGTCAGGCGCCGTGGACCGTCCTTAAAGCGACACTACCAGACCAAAATCTCTCATCAGCCGTTAAAATTTTTACCGAAAACCAGCTGAATTTATTGAATGGTGTCCACTCAGTTGTGCCTTACAGTTTTGAAAAAATTTTTATCAAACAAAGCAACAGTCTCTGAGCCATTCCTAAACAATGAAAAAAATCGACGAGTGGGTGGACGACTCCTCACTCAAAGCCTGCCCACAGGCGAATGACGTAACCGACAGGCGTGAAAAAGCTCTCGCATGCCCACGAGGGTTCAAGCATGTCTGATGTAATCACACGTGATTCAAATCCATATGGTTTTTGAAAAAAATAATAAGGTCGGATACTTTTCTAATAGACCTCGTACCCTTTGATATCCAAGGTTTATCATTACATCTTGTTTTAACTTGAAAGTTTTTTAGGGGGCAATTTTGATTATATAACCATAAATACTTTTGTAAAAATAATTGATAGGCTTCATTTACATCATTAGTATTATACACACTGTCCCAGCGTTCCTTTAAAAGATTATTCTTAAATTTATTTGATCTTTCTTCAGATCTAATTGTAACCACTTTAGTATACTTCTCTATTTTTAGTTCACATGAATATGTTACAAATACTGATAAATGATCTGTAATGTCATTTAGCAAAAGACCACTTTTAAGAGTGTTTCCTCCAACATTGATAAAAAATATTATCTATCAATGTGGCACAACTTGAGGTTAAATGACTTGGCATAGTAATAGTTGGATAAAGGCCTTTACTACAACCCCTGGCAAAAATGATGGAATCACCTGCCTTGGAGGATGTTCATTCAGTTGTTTAATTTTGTAGGAAAAAAAAGCAGATCACAGACATGACACAAAACTGAAGTCATTTCAAATGGCAACTTTCTGGCTTTAAGATACACTATAAGAAATCAAGAAAAAAAATTGTGGCAGTCAGTAACGGTTACTTTTTTAGACCAAGCAGAGGGAAAAAAATATGGAATCACTCAATTCTGAGGAATAAATTATGGAATCACCCTGTAAATTTTCATCCCCAAAACTAACACCTGCATCAAATCAGATCTGCTCGTTAGTCTGCATCTAAAAAGGAGTGATCACACCTTGGAGAGCTGTTGCACCAAGTGGACTGACATGAATCATGGCTCCAACACGAGAGATGTCAATTGAAACAAAGGAGAGACTTATCAAACTCTTAAAAGAAGGTAAATCATCACGTAATGTTGCAAAAGATGTTGGTTGTTCACAGTCAGCTGTGTCTAAACTTTGGACCAAATACAAACAACATGGGAAGGTTGTTAAAGGCAAACATACTGGTAGACCAAGGAAGACATCAAAGCGTCAAGACAGAAAACTTAAAGCAATATGTCTCAAAAATCAAAAATGCACAACAAAACAAATGAGGAACGAATGGGAGGAAACTGGAGTCAACGTCTGTGACCGAACTGTAAGAAACCGCCTAAAGGAAATGGGATTTACATACAGAAAAGATAAACGAAAGCTATCATTAACACCTAAACAGAAAAACACAAGGTTACAATGGGCTAAGGAAAAGCAATCGTGGACTGTGGATGACTGGATGAAAGTCATATTCAGTGATGAATCTCGAATCTGCATTGGGCAAGGTGATGATGCTGGAACTTTTGTTTGGTGCCGTTCCAATGAGATTTATAAAGATGACTGCCTGAAGAGAACATGTAAATTTCCACAGTCATTGATGATATGGGGCTGCATGTCAGGTAAAGGCAGTGGGGAGATGGCTGTCATTACATCAATAAATGCACAAGTTTATGTTGATATTTTGGACACTTTTCTTATCCCATCAATTGAAAGGATGTTTGGGGATGATGAAATCATTTTTCAAGATGATAATGCATCTTGCCATAGAGCAAAAACTGTGAAAACATTCCTTGCAAAAAGACACATAGGGTCAATGTCATGGCCTGCAAATAGTCCAGATCTTAATCCAATTGAAAATCTTTGGTGGAAGTTGAAGAAAGTGGTCCATGACAAGGCTCCAACCTGCAAAGCTGATCTGGCAACAGCAATCAGAGAAAGTTGGAGCCAGATTGATGAAGAGTACTGTTTGTCACTCATTAAGTCCATGCCTCAGAGACTGCAAGCTGTTATAAAAGCCAGAGGTGGTGCAACAAAATACTAGTGATGTGTTGGAGCGTTCTTTTGTTTTTCATGATTCCATATTTTTTTCCTCAGAATTGAGTGATTCCATATTTTTTTCCCTCTGCTTGGTCTAAACAAGTAACCGTTACTGACTGCCACAGTTTTTTTTCCTGATTTCTTATAGTTTCTTAAAGCCAGAAAGTTGCCATTTGAAATGACTTTAGTTTTGTGTCATGTCTGTGATCTGCTTTTTTTCTACAAAATTAAACAACTGAATGAACATCCTCCGAGGCCGGTGATTCCATAATTATTGCCAGGGGTTGTATACATTAAATCCAAGAAGTCAGTGCTACTTGTATGATTTGATACGTTCAAGAGATTTATGTTGAAGTCACCGCAAATTAAGTACATTTCATTTTCATTCACCGCAACTAATAGTTCCTCCAACTTAACTGTAAATTCATTTATACTAGACCCTGGAGATCTATATACACATGAGACAATAATATTACGTTGTTTCTTCATTTCAGTCTCAACAGTTAAACATTCCATTAAATCCTCTACAGCAGCGGTCATTTTGCATTTTAAATCATTACAAACATACAGAGCAACTCCACCTCCTCTCTTATTGACCTGATTAACATAAAACAATTCATAACCCTCAAACTGAAATTCATCCCCTTTCTCATCTGTTAACCAGGTCTCAGACAGAGCTATAGCAGTAAATTTATTTTTAAATGTATTCAGACAATCATGTATCTTACCAAAATTAGAATACAAGCTTCTACAATTAAAATGAATTAACGAAAATGTCCCATTTGTTTCAATATTGGTATTAAATTCTGCTTCTGTATAATATTTACATTCTTGATCTATGTTTTGGTACAAGTTATAATTGGAGTCCAGTTCATTCTCAGATTCTGAGTTTTCAGTATACGTAACTGTACGTGTAAAGGTATACCTGAACACTGTGGCCACAGCACTTTGATATTAACTTGTGCTTTCCACTGGCCTCTCCTCAGTGTAATTTCCACATACCTTAATCATCCTGTAACTTGTTCTTCTCATATTTGTCCAAAGAAAGGCGTAAAGTTTCAACACTAACTGTTATTTCTCCAACAGGAGCTTGCTTGTTCCTGCTGCGGGGGGACTGCTAACCTGCAACGCGTAACGCTGACTCCCAATCCAGCTCTTTTTTTGGTACTTCCATCGTTACGCCAAATTCTTCGAGACCTTTGGCCGCTTCTTGTGGGTTATCAAAAATAGTAGTCTTTCCATCCTGTAGGAACAACTTGAGTTTTGAGGATACAATATTTGCTCTTTCGTTCCTTCAATTGATTCCTGACATTTCTGTACATTGCGACATAATGTAATTTGCAACAAATTCATCCACTAATGTTGGAAGCAGATGCGAAAAGTAACAATTCTGGAGGTGTTTCATGTGTCTGTAAAGACTTTGTCAAATATAATGTCCAACTGCAGGTGCTCAGTTGGTGTCCAGAGCTGCAGACAGGTCACTGTCAACTGGACCTGGAGGGATGTAAAAATATGGCTTAGAGTTTATTTTAATGAAGGCTCATATGTATTCTGTCACATGACTTCATACATTATAATGAACTAATGTTACCCACCTGGAGATCTGCACTGACCTGTGCTGCATGAACACCTGCTGTTTATTTCACCTGATGCTGAAACTCAAACCCAGGCTCCGTCATCAGGGACTTTAAGGCTTCTGCTGGACTCTACGTCTGCCTTAAGGTCAATAACTTGTATTCCGAGACCTTCTTTTAACAGAACCGGAGTGACCTTATTACTGTGCAGGTCCTGATGTGCCTCAGAGCTTTTCAGATTGTTCACTGCCTCCGGTCCAGAGTGAGAGCTTAGGCCACTTCTTCATGTCGTCCTCCCACTTCTCTATATTTGTAGGCAGCGGGATTGTAATGTTCTCGTTTGAGCTGTGACAGCTGCTGTTCACATCTCGAACCCTCGAAAGTGGATTAGCGCGAACAGGTAACATGTAAGCAAATGCTGTTTCTGGTTCATACTGGATGTCTCACCCATAATTCATGCAAAGCCTCATGGGGGCTCGGGATAAGGTGGATATGAAGTGAAACTTGATCCAGAATCCAGATCAAAATGGAATGGAGTCTTCCTTGGGCTAATATCTAACTGTGGTGAAAACTTTGTCAAAATCCATGCAGTAGTTTTGACATAATCTTTCTAACAGACAGACAGACAGACAAATAAATAAATGCCAATGATTTTATTACATCCTTGGTGGACATAAAAAAAAAAAGGTCTGTGGATGTCTCCATTTTTTTTTCTCCCTTTTCTCCCCTTCTCAACATTTATTGTGCTCCAAACCACACGTGCACATACATCACAGTCACATCACACGCTTGCAGACCTATTCACACACACATAGCATTTCAGATTACCATAAAAATAACAAATTATGCAGCTTAAATTTGTAACATGGAACATTCGGGAGGTTGGCTCTCCGGCAAAGAAAATTAAAGTTCTAAATTATTTATACAGCATTCATGCAGACATCTGTCTCTTACAAGAAAGACACCTCACCCATTCAAATCAACATAGTTTAAAAAACTCACAATTTACCAATTCCTTTTCTTCTCCATATAATTCAAAACAAAGAGGACTATGTATCCTACTAAATAAAAAAAATTCATTTTAGTCTTAACACAACAATTACAGATCCAGAAGGGCGTTTTATTATCATCAACATTTCCATTAACAATAACCCAATCACAATTGTCAACATTTATGGTCCGAATTCCGATGATCCTTCCTTCTTTCATAATATATTTTCATCTATTTCTAATTATTCTCACTGCCCAGTAATTGTAGGAAGTGACTTCAATACAGTCATTAACCCATCAATAGACAGATCAAAAACCTCAAATAAACCTTGGCATTCTACTATAACCATACAGCAGTTCATGAGTGATTTTGGTCTTGTGATGGTTGGAGGCTTCAACACCCAAATGCCCCTGAATATACATTTTTTTCATCAGTTCACCAATCTTACTCTCGTATTGATTTATTTTTAACAAGCAACTCAATCATACCCAATATTTCTGAATCTCAAATATATCCAATCACCATCAGTGACCACTCCCCTGTAACATTCACTTGGAACTTGCCTGCTTTTCAGAAATGCTCTAGCAGATGGCGTTTTAACACATCTCTTTTACAGGACTCAGAGTTCGACAGTTACTTTAACAGAGAGTGGACATCCTTCCTTGAAATAAATGACTCCCCAAAGTCTTCACCAACAATACTCTGGGAAACTTGGAAAGCCGTTCTGCGAGGTAAAATAATATCATTCTCTGCCTATAAAAAGAAAGTAGAAAAGGAAAAACAAACACAGCTAGAAATGAAAATTAAAGAATTGGAGACAATTAATGCAACAAAACCAACTGAAATTATACACAGAGAACTCAGAAAAAATAAACTTTTGCTAAATGAAATAATTAACAAACAAAATCTATTCCTTATTCATAGACTGAGACAAGAATCATTCCACCATAGCAATAAATCGGGCAAATACCTAGCAAACCAAATAAAAAGAAATAAAGACAAAAAAACAATAAATTGTTGTGTGTTGGGGGGGTTTGGCTGGACATTTTGGTGTTCTTTTCTTTTCTTTGATCTCCAGGTGGTATGCAAACTGGTTTTTGTCTGTGGAGAAGGTGCTGGCAGAAGAGTCCTTCACCCTCATCAGCATGATGTGCAGCACCTGTGGATGATGCTCACGTGCAACCTTAAAGACTTTCAGCTGAAGCAGATAATGAGATGGCGTTCTGCATTTAAGCCATGAGTGATTCAAGCAGAATTGCCGGGAACTCGACCTTGTGACGTTCGTTTGTGAGACGCTGAGGACCGCGCCTGGGTTTGACACATCGTGCCTGTGAAGGAGGACGGGTGAGGGACACATGCTGTCAGCACACATCAGAGGTGATTGATTGTCTGAATAATTGTTAACAGTAATTTGGTATTTTGTTACGCAGTATATTTGAACATTGATGAGAATTGTGCAGCTCGCTTCTCACGGCCGTGGCATGCGGACTGATGATCCTCCACCTGTTGTGAGAAGCTGCTCATTTATATAAAGCTTAAATTCAGACCTGAATGTGTTGCTGATAGTATGTGCCTTTGAAGGATATTAGTTGTAGCTGCTGACTTACCTCACCTTTTCTATCCTTCACAGAGTCGGTTTGTCGTGTCCACCTGGGGGGTGTTTGGCGGTGAACGTGAGTCCAGAAGCGCCGGGCTTCAATCCCTTTGGGCGCTGGAGAGCGCGCCGTCCTTCACTCCGCCAGACAAACGCGCTTTTATGTTTGTACACTGAGTATTGCACAAAAGGGGGAAAATAAACTTGTTTTGTTTTTTGGAACCGCTTTCTGGTTATTTAGCGCTGGGTTCAGTCAGACGCAGGTCCGCTCCTCAACCCGCGTCGGCACATAACATAAATTCCATCATGAGCTCAGCAGGGGAGCCAACCAGTGCTCCACAAGAAATAAATAAAATATTCCAAGACTATTACACAATTTTGTACTCCTCTGATTTGAACCCAAGTCAAGAAGACATAAATCAATTTCTCAACAACATTCATTTACCAAAGCTTAACATAGAACAAACAAATGCATTAGAATTATCAATTTCAGAAAAAGAACTTTACTCCACTCTTAACTTAATGCCCAGCAATAAAGCACCAGGACCTGATGGCTTCCCTGCTGAGTTCTACAAACACTTTTGGTCAATCTTATCTCCATTATTTATGAGAACAATAGACGAAATAAAACAAAATCTCAAATTCCCAACACACATGAACACAGCTCTTATATCACTTCTCCCCAAACCCAATAAAGACCCCACCCGGGCATCAAATTATCACCCAATTTCACTCATCAATGTAGATCTCAATTCTGAGGGCTAGAGCTAGTAAAGCTCTAGCCCTCAGAATTGAAAAAGTCATACCATATATTATTCACCCTGACCAAACAGGCTTTATCAAAGGAAGACAATCATCCAGCAATACCCGCAGATTATACAACCTAATGCGTTACTCATCAGTACAACAAAAAGACACACTCATAGTTACCCTAGATGCTGAAAAGGCATTTGACAGGGTTAACTGGAATTTTTTACTCACTATGCTGCAAAGGTTTGGCTTTGGGGACTCATTTATGAATTGGATCAAGATTTTCTACACATCACCATCAGCCACAGTCACTACTAACGGACTAACATCACAACGTTTCACATTGCACAGGGGGGACTAGGCAGGGATGTCCACTCTCTCCATCATTATTTAACATCTTTATTGAGCCCCTGGCAGCAGCAATCCGTCAGAACCCACTCATCAAAGGTATTGAAACAACCCAAAGTCATAAAATATCATTATATGCAGATGATATTTTACTTTTCATTCAAAATCCACAAATCTCTCTACAAGAAGTAATTACAACAATTCAGTCATTTTCCCAAATCTCTGATTATGCAATAAACTGGAATAAATCATCCATTCTCCCACTTAACAGTTATCGGGATGTGGTAATCCAGCAGTCACCCATTCCCTTATGCACAGATCACATCACTTATCTAGGAGTGAAGATATCCTCCAGGCTGTCAGAGCTGAGCGCTCTCAACTTTACACCATTACTGACAACAATAGAAGATGACTTACTCCGCTGGCATAACTTACCACTTACCATAATTGGCAGAATAGCAGTTGTAAAAATGAATATATTACCTAAATTAAACTGTTTATTTTCAATGATTCCAATCCATCCCAAACCCACCTGGTTCAAAAAATTAGATTCAATTTCCCATTTCTATTGGAAAAACAAACCACCAAGAATAAAACTAACTACTCTGCAAAAAAATAAATTTCAAGGAGGTCTAGAAGCACCAAACAATTATACTCCCTGGCAAACCAGCTACAATACATATATAAATGGACACACACTACCCAATCTGATATCATCTA
>NC_047118.1:88112053-88247938 GCF_902500255.1 Thalassophryne amazonica
CCCCAAACAGACCAAAGAGATACAATCCTCCGTCAGAAAAAGAAATGAGAAAACCCAAAGAAAGCTGCAATCAATGAACAAAAGGTAGAAACAAATCTGACTTTGCAGTTTGTTGGACTTCTTAAAAATGGACATTCAAAGCAGGTGTGTTACTTATTCTGTTGTAATCATTTCAAAAGCAACTAACAATGAAGAAAGAAAATAAAATCATCTTTGGAAGAAGTAAAAGTATTTACTTTAAACTATCCACGATGGAGATGCTGCTACCCATAAGCATGTCAGCCCCGCCCCCTTATTTTGTGTCCATAAAACAAAACAAAAATCATCACAATCTTATATCTCCTAAGAGGTAGATCAACAAAATGCACATTACAGGTGTCGCACCCCAACACACAAACCATGGGGGATAAAGTGTAGTGGTCAGAGGGTGAGGGAAGGACAGCGAGTGGAGCCTGAGTGGGAACGTCCACGGAGACACCACCTGCCCAAGTCCCCAACTCCAACACCACAATGTCATCAGCTTGTAATTGGTCCCAGGGGGGTTTGAGCCCCAGTTAATCGTGTGTTTTGAGTCTAAAGTGACGACGAGGTTCACTTTCTGAAAACTGTGAAGTCGATAATTTAATCTTGATGATCTGTTTGTACAAAGAAAGATGAGACAATGTTCCAGTTGAGTTATGAGGTAGAACTCAAAGTTATGTCAAGTGGTTTTTATTAAGTCTGGATATGACGTCATTACTGCTGACTCACCGTTTCGTTAGAACGTATTGAGGCCGTGGTTGTGTTGAGCGACACTAAGCTAACGGTGGCGTCATTACTGCCGACTCATCGTTTCGTTAGAACGTAATGAGGCCGTGGCTGTGTTGAGCGACACTAAGCTAACGGTGGCGTCATCACTGCCGACTCATCGTTTCGTTAGAACGTAATGAGGCCGTGGCTGTGTTGAGCGACACTAAGCTAACGGTGGCGTCATTACTGCCGACTCACCGTTTCGTCAGAACGTAATGAGGCCGTGGCTGTGTTGAGCGACACTAAGCTAACGGTGGCGTCATCACTGCCGACTCACCGTTTCGTCAGAACGTAATGAGGCCGTGGCTGTGTTGAGCGACACTAAGCTAACGGTGGCGTCATCACTGCCGACTCACCGTTTCGTCAGAACGTAATGAGGCCGTGGCTGTGTTGAGCGACACTAAGCTAACGGTGGCGTCATCACTGCCGACTCACCGTTTCGTCAGAACGTAATGAGGCCGTGGCTGTGTTGAGCGACACTAAGCTAACGGTGGCGTCATCACTGCCGACTCACCGTTTCGTCAGAACGTAATGAGGCCGTGGCTGTGTTGAGCGACACGAAGCTAACGGTGGCGTCATCACTGCCGACTCACCGTTTCGTCAGAACGTAATGAGGCCGTGGCTGTGTTGAGCGACACGAAGCTAACGGTGGCGTCATCACTGCCGACTCACCGTTTCGTCAGAACGTAATGAGGCCGTGGCTGTGTTGAGCGACACTAAGCTAACGGTGGCGTCATCACTGCCGACTCACCGTTTCGTCAGAACGTAATGAGGCCGTGGCTGTGTTGAGCGACACTAAGCTAACGGTGGCGTCATCACTGCCGACTCACCGTTTCGTCAGAACGTAATGAGGCCGTGGCTGTGTTGAGCGACACTAAGCTAACGGTGGCGTCATCACTGCCGACTCACCGTTTCGTCAGAACGTAATGAGGCCGTGGCTGTGTTGAGCGACACTAAGCTAACGGTGGCGTCATCACTGCCGACTCACCGTTTCGTCAGAACGTAATGAGGCCGTGGCTGTGTTGAGCGACACTAAGCTAACGGTGGCGTCATCACTGCCGACTCACCGTTTCGTCAGAACGTAATGAGGCCGTGGCTGTGTAGAGCGACACTAAGCTAACGGTGGCGTCATCACTGCCGACTCACCGTTTCGTCAGAACGTAATGAGGCCGTGGCTGTGTTGAGCGACACTAAGCTAACGGTGGCGTCATCACTGCCGACTCACCGTTTCGTCAGAACGTAATGAGGCCGTGGCTGTGTTGAGCGACACTAAGCTAACGGTGGCGTCATCACTGCCGACTCACCGTTTCGTCAGAACGTAATGAGGCCGTGGCTGTGTTGAGCGACACTAAGCTAACAGTGGCATCATTACTGGCGACTCACCGTTTCAGTAGAACATATGGTGACGTGTGCTGGCAGTATTGAGTTGTACCATGTTCAGACCTCATGCTCACTTTAAGTCAACTTTCCAGTTTTAATTTATTTGTTTCTGACTTCAAACAAATAATGAAATGCAACATTTCAGACTTGATATTGCTAAATATTATTTCCACCTTCAAAGCATTCTCTTTATTTTATTGTGTACTTACGATGGGAGCTTTTTCAAAACCATGTCAGGTTTTTCGCTGGTTTCATCTTAAAGAAAAAACCTACTTGCTTGATGTACGAAGTTGATTTCAGTTTTAACGTATTGGTGGCTTTGCTGAGTGACAATTCACTTCCTTCATGCAGTACCGTCAGGAACCACAAGGGGACCTGAGAAATGTGCACCTGTGCCACTGAATTCGTTCTGCAGAGTTCGTGCCGAAGACAAATGATAACACTGAACGCAATCCAGTCGGAGTGTGTGGCACCAGTTCCTGATGTCACATGCTGAGGTTTTCAGAAACAGATGTTTGAACTCGAAAAGGATTACTTCCACACTGGAACCCTGATTTCTCTCACCCACCGACCCTCTACTTACAATGTTCTGCCCTTTTCTTTATGAGATTCCCGGACCCATCTGATGTTTTTTGTCAGGTGGTGGGCGGTGTGCCGGTTTCATTGTATGGATTATGCAACACTGTTAACACCACAAGAAATCAGTTTTGACCTTATAACAGCACAGAATCCCCGCCAGGACAGAAATATTTTTAAAATGACACCACCAAAAAATGGCACACATCCATTAATTTAGAAATTCGTAATTAACAAATGAGCCCCGCAGCTCTGAGGCTGCGATCAGAGACAGGGACAGAGGTGGTCTGTGCCGACAGGAATCCGTTTTCCTTCCTGTTCTGCAGAGCTCCACGTGTGAGGTGGTACATTTCTTAAGGCCGTGTCACACCAAGATGAATATAACATATTTACATATTTAAATATTTTTGTCTGATGGCATAATCGTGCAATCCATCGGTCTGCTGTGTATTTGGGGCTCTGATGAACAGATGCTACCACATTTCCACAGAGAGCTGCACTCAGCAGAATGTTTTCCCAGTTTCGAGACACGTAAACATGCTGGAGGAAGCTGGATTTGAGCGGGATTTGCCAAAGTGTAAACGCAATATGGACAGAGTCTGGCTTGCTCAGATATCATTGCTTCATATTTCATACAGTGAGGACATCAAACAACTCTGCGATGCCTCCTTGCCAAGAGAATCCATGAGTGCACTCTAACATCCAGATTTTTAAAAAGAAAGTCTTTTTCTTCAGTGACTTTGGATAAAGGAACACCTGCATGTTTCTGTGTCAGGTCCTCTCTACACTCACGCTCAGTTCACATCACGAGTTGCATCTTTGGCTAATCAGAAGCCCAGTCTGAAGCATTGGATAACCACAGAATATGAACACAAGAATATTGTAAATGTAAATAACAAGTAGAGAACAAAACAGTAAACAAATGTGCAGGCAGTGGGAAAGCTCTCCACCTGATGTCCGCTCAAAGTTTTGAGCACCCACAAAACTTTTTGACCGACATCAGCTGACATAAAACTCATGTTGCAGATGGGAAAAGGTCTTTGTTGGACAGAAACAAACACAAACAGAAATCCAAAATTCATATCAGCTGCTCGTGTTTCCACGATCCGTCCTGGTGTAACACACACTTTATAGTATGACAAAGACACAACAGCCGTGGAAACGCTTTAACCGCAGTAGCTGAGTTTTTGGGCAGACAAGTGTTTAAGCCTTAATGATCGTTAATTTCAACACACACACACACACACACACACACACACACACACACACACACACACACACACACACACACACACACACACACACACACACACACACACACACACACACACACCACTAAGACAAAATGATTCTAATGGCTCATTTCTGTTGTTTTCATCTTCTTTCACAAATACCTTCCTGTGCATTTTTGTTTTTTAGATTCATGTCTCTACTTTAGTCTTCTGTCGGAACCTTTATGCGTTTAAATGCATTGTGTGTTCAGTGTCGTAAAGGTTGATGCTATACAATGAAAACTGCCCCCCCACACACACACAATAACATATTTTTTTAAAGTAATTAAACATCTGCTGTATTAAAAATAATGGGGGGGTTATTTCATCTCAAGTCACGCAGAGGCTCCCAGGTCACCCCTCAGTTCTGGTCTGTCAGTTGGATGTATTATTCCTATTACAAAGTTATGGTGAAATGCCAAATATTAGGTCTGTATCTTGCAAACATTTGAAGTTACAACCTTTGGACTTTTTTGTGAAATTTTCACATATCATGAAAACAGTGTTTTCCACCAACTTTTCACATTAATAATGAGCTCCCGATATGCCTCACAGCTTTGAACCTGCTTATGCCAGGCTAGCTTTTGGTGTAAAGTTTGGAAATGTTGGCAGTTATGTTATATCTAGTGTGATCTGCTTTCCACAAAGGGCTCAAAATGGAAGAAACCCCAAAATATTACATGTCATTTGTATCTTTGATTAGTTCAAAATCAAAGAAATATACCAGCTATGGCTTATAGAAGTTTTTGTATGATGGTTTGTGATATAATGGTACATATTTACAAAATTAAATGATACACCAGGTTGTTTTAACAAAATTTATAGTTGTTGAAAAAAAATGGTAATTTTGAAAAAGTGTTCAAATATGCCAATTTGCGTCACCCCAGATGCCATATTCATATTTTTTAACATATATTCTTACATATCTCAAGATGATATGCTGCAAATATGGTGTTGTTATTGAGCTTCCTTTGTTTGATTATAACTGGACACATTAGCATGACACATTGGCTATTTTGGGTGGATCTGGACATTTTGGAATTA
Source organism: Thalassophryne amazonica (assembly GCF_902500255.1). Lineage (NCBI taxonomy): Eukaryota > Metazoa > Chordata > Actinopteri > Batrachoidiformes > Batrachoididae > Thalassophryne > Thalassophryne amazonica. The sequence goes on from NC_047118.1 coordinate 88,117,114, forward strand.
GGTCACTTCATGAATATTGAGCAACACCTTGGTTGCATCACTAGAAATTGGGAAAACCATAATAATCATATTCTCATTATGTTTAAAAATACAAAAAATGGTAAAATATTTATTTTAAGAGAATTAGGTCATGCTGGGATTAGGTCGCTGAGCATTGGGCAATACTTAATACTTCTTGTAACTACACATTTCCCCACATAATGTCATGTGATGTGAAGAAATGAGCACAGACACGCACTGCTGTCAGCAAACAGCAATGCAAGGAATACCAAACTCACCTTTATTTCTGTAAACCAGTGTAAAACAGTAAATAGATCACTCAAAATCAATTTAGAAGGAAAATAAGAGATGTTTTACCAACTCTTAACAAGAAAGATATTCAAACTATGTATCTATATAATCATTGTAAATGTGAGAATATATGTTTGAAAGTTCTTCATGACATGTATGATTTTAAAATCTAAACAGTAAAAGTCAGTTGAGATGATATCATTTTTGGCAATTTATTAAATAAAACAACGAAACTGTATATGAGTAACATAGTCTGTAAGGTTTTTTTATTTTCAAACTGCATATTTGTTATCATGATTCTGCCCAAAAAATATTGTTGCAACTCTATTCTGATTTGAAGACAAAATCACACGAAGGAAGCTCAATAACAACACCATATTTGCAGCATATCTTCTTGAGATATGCAAGAATATATGGTAAAAATATGATAGTCAACTGTCCACATTGGCATCTGGGGTGACGAAAATTGTTATATTTTGACACTTTTTTAAAATTAGCATTTTTTTCAACAACTACAAATTTTATTAAAACAACCTGATGTATCATTTAAATGTGTAAATATGTACCATTATATCACAAACCACCATACAAAAACTTCTATAGCCATAGCTGGTATACTTCTTTGATTTTGAACTAATCAAAGATACAAACATGTAATATTTTGAGTTTTCTTCCATTTTTCTGGCCTTTGTGGAAGGCAAATCACACTACATACACCAAAACTGCCACAATTTCCCAACTTTACTCCCAAGGTTAGCCTGACATGAGCAGTTTCAAAGCTGTGAGGCATATAGGGAGCTCATTATTAATGTGCAAAGTTGGTAGAAAACACTATTTTCACGATATGAGAAAAATTCACAGAAATTTCCAAAGGTTGTAACTTCACGTTTTCAAGATGCAGACCTAATATTTGGCATTTCACTCTAACTTGGGAATGTGATTAACATATAAAATTGACAGAATAAGATGAGGGGTGACCTGGGAATTTTTTCAAAACTGGGTGAAAAATGAAAGCACATCTGGCACAAAGCAGCACACAGTGCATTAATGCAGGTTTTTGCATCTGTCTGTGCACCCATGAACAGTGTGGTCAGGTGCAACTGATTTTGTCTGGCACCAGAACATGACTGCACCACAGACCAAAAACCTGAAGTCCAGAACAGTGTGTTTGTAGCATTTAAAAGGTGCAATACTCAGATGCACTTTACATAAGCAGGTTCATGTTACACAAAGCAGCTGAAGTGAAAACATCAAATGAAATGAATGTAAACAATCAAGATAAATACAAAACCTCCTTTTCCTGCTTCAGTGCATCACCTCATGGAGCTTTGGTGGTCACTGGAGTGCTCTGGCACATTGGCACACTAGTCGTGAACCCCCCCAAAAAATCCCCTCTCACATATGTCCCCTTTCTAAATAGCAGAACTACTGCGTGCCTGGTGCACCCCAAAAACATGCCCATTACTAATGAAGAGGATCACTGCAATCTTTCTGTGCCCAGTTTTGTGCTCAGATTGTGCACCCTCTATATTGCACAAATGAGCTGGACATGCACAAAGTGGTTTTGCGCTATGCGCAGCTGACGGTGCGTCACAGACCCTACATGCACACTTGGTTTGGTTGATTTGTCTGGTCTGCACCTTGGGGCAACTGTTTGTTGTGATTTAGCGCTATATAAATAAAATTGATTTGATTTGATTTGGTCTGGTCTGCAACTTTAGTCTTTCAAAAGACTTTTTAATGGTAACCTTCTTTTTCAAAAATACAAAGGTATTGTCATGTTTTCGCTGCATTAGGGAGCTTTTAATCTCATGTGAGTGGCAAGATGTCAGTTCTTGCATATGAAGTTTCTTGGTTGTTTGTTGCGAAGTGCCTTGAGATCTTCTCGGCCAAACCGACAAAAGCAGAACATTTGAAACCAGAGAACCACCTGCACCTGAGAGATGCACCTGTAGGGGGAAGTGCTGAGGTCAGTGTGCACAAGAAACAGGTGTTCACATCCAAGACGTTAGCTCCAGCATGTACGGGCAGTCTCCATGTCTACACTGCTCTCTGCTGCTGCCTTCAGTACAAAAAAACAAATCAGACCTTGTGAACTATCTCTGAGGATCTGGTTTGAGAATCTCACTTTCCCTGGTGTGAAAACACTTCATGCTGCTGCTTCATGATAGCATCACATTAGGCTACATAAGTATGACCTTCAAGGAACACTGTGAGCCAGAAACCCCATGAGGCACCGAGGTGCAGTGACCCAGCCTGATGTGCAGAGACACAGCCAGAGGCTGTGAGACATAGTGACCCTGGTTGAGGTGCCAGCGGAGGTGCAGTGACCCAGGCTGAGGTGCAGTGACCCAGACTGAGGTGCAGTGACCCAGGCTGAGGCACAGCGACACCAGCTGAGGTGCAGTGACCCAGACTGAGGCACAGCGACACCAGCTGAGGTGCAGTGAACCAGGCTGAGGTGCAGTGAACCAGGCTGAGGCACAGTGACACCAGCTGAGGTGCAGTGAACCAGGCTGAGGTGCAGTGAACCAGGCTGAGGTGCAGTGACCCAGGCTGAGGTGCAGTGAACCAGGCTGAGGTGCAGTGAACCAGGCTGAGGCACAGTGACACCAGCTGAGGTGCAGTGAACCAGGCTGAGGTGCAGTGAACCAGGCTGAGGTGCAGTGAACCAGGCGGAGGGCACAGCGACACCAGCTGAGGGGCAGTGAAACCAGGCCTGAGGTGCAGTGACCAGGCTAGCACAGTGACACCAGCTGAGGTGCATGAACCAGGCTGAGGTGCAGTGAACCAGGCTGAGGTGCAGTGGACACAGGCTGAAGGTGCAGTGAACCAGGCTGAGGTGCAGTGAACCAGGCTGAGGTGCAGTGACCCAGGCTGAGGTGCAGTGACCCAGGCTGAGGCGCAGTGACCCAGGCTGAGGCGCAGTGACCCAGGCTGAGGTGCAGTGAACCAGGCTGAGGCACAGTGACACCAGCTGAGGTGCAGTGACCCAGGCTGAGGTGCAGTGACACCAGCTGAGGTGCAGTGACCCAGGCTGAGGTGCAGTGACCCAGGCTGAGGTGCAGTGACACCAGCTGAGGTGCAGTGACCCAGGCTGAGGTGCAGTGAAACAGGCTGAGGTGCAGTGACCCAGGCTGAGGTGCAGTGACACCAGCTGAGGTGCAGTGACCCAGGCTGAGGTGCAGTGACACCAGCTGAGGTGCAGTGACCCAGGCTGAGGTGCAGTGAACCAGGCTGAGGTGCAGTGACCCAGGCTGAGGTGTAGTGACCCAGGCTGAGGTGCAGTGACACCAGCTGAGGTGCAGTGACCCAGGCTGAGGTGCAGTGAACCAGGCCAAGGCGCAGTGACCCAGGCTGAGGTGCAGTGACCCAGGCTGAGGTGCACTGACACCAGCTGAGGTGCAGTGACCCAGGCTGAGGTGCACTGACACCAGCTGAGGTGCAGTGAACCAGGCTGAGGTGCAGTGACCCAGGCTGAGGTGCAGTGACCCAGGCTGAGGTGCAGTGATGCCGGTTGAGGCACTGACACACAGGAGGGTTGTCCTGTGGCACAGCGTGAAGGACTAAGTCACATTACAGCACGTCACTTGACGGTCTCCCTCCTCTCAGGTAAAACCACTGCCCATTACTCAAGATGACTTTTAAGATGAGAGCTGCTCCAATCACACCAGGATGACTGAGCATGTTTCCAAACCTCCAAAAGGCAGCATGACACTAATCCCACATGGTGTCTGGACGAGCGTCTGCTCAAGATCCTAAGTATAACTCCCCCCCCCCCAAAAAAAGAAACCTGACCCCAAACCTGTTCAGGACTATCAGCTCTTTTCTTTTCTCACCAGCAAGAGATTAAAAAAGAAAAAAAAAGAGAAAGAAATTCTGAGGTAACATCACCCTGAGGTAGGTTTTTCATTTCATCTCATTTCTTCTCTGATCTCCTCTAAAGTGGGTGTGAGCATCCAGACATAACTCCTCCCCCTTTATTACCATATGCAAGTGGTGCATGGAAGCTCCGCCCTCATGGCTTTGACAGCTTGGGAGAGAGAACAAGGAAGCTGGTCGCTTTCATTCTGAAGCTGCTAGCTTAGATTGTCTTGTTGGCTAACAGTGGCCCAATGAACTGCGGCAACTCTGGCAGTTCTTCACCTGAGTATCCAGTGACATCACACACAAAAACAGGCTGAGCAAGGGCCCGGGCACACTCACATATATCATGTCATATATATGCCATTTAAGGTGTGGGCCACTTGTCAGCTAGCATAGCTGCTGGCTGTCATCTTGGTTCCACGTTTCTGAGCTAAGCCGCTGCAATAGAACTGCAGGACCGGCAGCGACCCTCGGGTCACTAGCTGCATCTTCTGGCATATGGCTGAGTGTGTAAGGTGGGCTCTCACTCTCCCAAATCCCAAGCTTGTTGTAGGCTACATTTTGCTACGTGTCACGCACCAGAAACTGGAGAACAGCCTTCAAAAAAAGGCAAAGTGGCCAGACGCAGCACTGCCATGAACGTGATATACAACTCAGATTTTCTTATTTTTGTATCGAATCTTACTGTACGTCAGCGAGGTCTTCAAAGAGGATCAATGATGTCTGTGGCTCCTCTTCCAGACTTCCACTGGCTGGAGGGTAGGAGGGGGCGGAGCTTCTGCTCGAGCCTTGTTTTTTCCTGGCGTTTGCCTGCTCCCTCTCCCAGCGCTGCCTCGTTTGAATTCTATCAATAATATCTCTGGATAAAACATTTCTATACATACATCTCTGCAAAGCAGACTGACTGCAGATGGTTGGAGAGGTCCATCGGCGGACAGAGAAGCCCTTCTCAGAGCTGAGAGCAGCCTGCTTCTCCCCTCAGAACCTGGTGTCAGATCTGAACACAGGTGTAAACAATGGCAGTAAGGCTCCGCCCACACGCGGACAATAACGTGGCCATACAATTCACACCTGTCCAGTTCAAGATCCATAACTGTAGCAGCAGCTGAGGCTGAGGATCTGGCTGCAGGCACATAATGAGGACATCAGCAAACCCTCCTTTCCATCATCCCTCCATCCTCAGTCAGTCTCTTTTATGGTAACTAGTTCCTGCTCTTGAGTCCTCCATCTTATTCATTTCAGCTTTTAATTTAATTTATCAGTCACCTCTCACAAAATGCCAATTTTCTCTCTGGCATTTGAACGAAATGCTTCCCTCTGAATACGCCTTCCTATCCGTTGCTGGTCCATGTGTCACTCTTCCATATCCGTCTGTCCTTTTTTCCATGCATGTGTCTATCTGTCTGTGTGTCTGTCTGTCTGTCTGTCTGTCAGGCAGCGGGTCCCCATGGTAGTTCCAGATGATGCACAGGCCTCACTTCCGGCATGGCTGGTGGTCCTGATTCAGTCCCTGAGTGGGGCTACCCATCTCTGTGAAGCCCTGCTGATGAGGACCAGGGCCCATGCCCATCCCGCCTTTTTGCGGTTGTTTCACCTGGGTCAAGATGTCTCGGATTTTCCTCTGGGCCAACTGGGAAAAAAAACAACAACAAAAAAAAGAAAACAGATGAGAAGTATTTCACTTCAATCAATCAATCAATCAATCAACTTTTTTCTTGTATAGCGCCAAATCACAACAAACAGTTGCCCCAAGGCGCTCCACATTGCAAGGCAAGGCCATACAATAATTATGAAACACAGTCTACGTCTAAAGCAACATAACCAAGGGATGGTCCAGGGTCACCCGATCCAGCCCTAACTATAAGCCTTAGCGAAAAGGAAAGTTTTAAGCCTAATCTTAAAAGTAGAGAGGGTATCTGTCTCCCTGATCTGAATTGGGAGCTGGTTCCACAGGAGAGGAGCCTGAAAGCTGAAGGCTCTGCCTCCCATTCTACTCTTACAAACCCTAGGAACTACAAGTAAGCCCGCAGTCTGAGAGCGAAGCGCTCTAATGGGGTAATATGGTACTATGAGGTCCCTAAGATAAGATGGGACCTGATTATTCAAAACCTTATAAGTAAGAAGAAGAATTTTAAATTCTATTCTAGCATTAACAGGAAGCCAATGAAGGGAGGCCAACACGGGTGAGATATGCTCTCTCCTGCTAGTCCCCGTCAGTACTCTAGCTGCAGCATTCTGAACCAACTGAAGGCTTTTTAGGGAACTTTTAGGACAACCTGATAATAATGAATTACAATAGTCCAGCCTAGAGGAAACAAATGCATGAATTAGTTTTTCAGCATCACTCTGAGACAAGACCTTTCTGATTTTAGAGATATTGCGTAAATGCAAAAAGGCAGTCCTACATATTTGTTTAATATGCGCTTTGAATGACATATCCTGATCAAAAATAACTCCAAGATTTCTCACAGTATTACTAGAGATCAGGGAAATGCCATCCAGAGTAACGATCTGGTTAGACACCATGCTTCTAAGATTTGTGGGGCCAAGTACAATAACTTCAGTTTTATCTGAGTTTAAAAGCAGGAAATTAGAGGTCATCCATGTCTTTATGTCTGTAAGACAATCCTGCAGTTTAGCTAATTGGTGCGTATCCTCTGGCTTCATGGATAGATAAAGCTGGGTATCATCTGCGTAACAATGAAAATTTAAGCAATACCGTCTAATAATACTGCCCAAGGGAAGCATGTATAAAGTGAATAAAATTGGTCCTAGCACAGAACCTTGTGGAACTCCATAATTAACTTTAGTCTGTGAAGAAGATTCCCCATTTACATGAACAAACTGTAATCTATTAGACAAATATGATTCAAACCACCGCAGCGCAATGCCTTTAATACCTATGACATGCTCTAATCTCTGTAATAAAATTTTATGGTCAACAGTATCAAAAGCAGCACTGAGGTCCAACAGAACAAGCACAGAGATAAGTCCACTGTCCGAAGCCATAAGAAGAAGCCACTTCAAAGTAAGGTTAAAATGCTTTCCTGTTAAATTTGTTGTTTCACTTGGGGTCGCCACAGGACATTTGAGGTGGATTTGCATGTTGATTTGGCACAAATTTTATGCCCTTCCTGACACAACTCCACATCACATGGAGGATGGGCAAAGGTGGCATTGAACCACAAACCTTCTACACTAGAAGCAAGCACACTTCACCACTTGGCCACCACCCTGCTAGCTACGCCATCTAGCCACTATCAGAAACTACTTCATCCTGTCATAATCTTTTTCTAAATCCACAAACACAAATGCTACTCCTTCTGGTCTTCTCTATACTTCTCCATGAGCACTTTCAAAACAAACACTGTATCTGTAGTGCTGTTTCTCAGCGTGACGCCATACTGCTGCTCACAGATACACCTGCTTTCTCTAACAAACCAAAAGATGTGGAATGCATCTGGTCCTGACCCAGCTGTGCTCCTTTCCAAGGACACCCTGGTGTGATAGGAAAGTGAATGATGCCAGTTAGTGATGCCAAGTAGTACATAAAGTGTCGCTAGTCACGTGAAAGCAAGGTCCCAGTCATTAAAAATTTAAGGCATGTTGAATAAACTGTGGACCCGCTTGACTGTTCGATATTCTGTCTTATGAAATATTATTTGAACCACAACAAGCCAAGCTTCTACTACGCTTTCCCATAACTTCGTGCTGTAGCTGATCAACGTTATGCCTCTGTAGTTACTGCAGCTCTGCACATCACCCTTGTTCTTAAAAATCAACCAGCAAACTTCATCTCCACTCCTCAGGCATCCTCTCATTTTCCAAGAATATATTAAATAGTATGTTTAGAAACTCCACTGCCATCTCTCCATGACATTTCCATGCCTCCACTGGAATGTCATCTGGACCAGCTGCCTTTCCACTCTTCATCCTCTTCATAGCTACCCTCACTTCATCCTTACTAATCTCTTGTACTTCCTGATTTACTCTCACCCGATCATCCAGCCTTTTCTCTCTCACATTTTCTTCATTCATCAGCTCCTCAGAATATTCTCTCCACATTCTCAACACACACTCCTCACTTGCCAGCACTTTGCCATCTACAACTTTTATCACCATGACCTGCTTCACATCGTTTCAAGCTCGGTCCTTTTTTCTGGTCAATCGGTATAAGTCTTTTTCGCCTTCCTTAGTGTTTAACTTCTTGTATAGCTCACTATATGCCCTTTCCTTAAGGTGCAGTCACACTGTGATGGATTGAGTAAGTGGATTAGTAACTGATTGAAATAATTTGCCCAGTGGCAAAACTAGCCTAATCCTTCAGTCTCTGTTGGCGTTGGGGCTTTGATGGAAAGAGCGGACAAGCACTGAATGTGTGTGCAGCACTTACAGATGTGAACAGAAAATGAACACATAATGCGCAGATAAAATGAACATCTACCAGACGTCGACTGCCAAACAAATGAACAAGTAGAGGACAAAATGCCAAACAAATGTGCAGCCATCAGCAAAGCTCCCAGTCTGATCCCTGTTTTGTGCATACTCAAGGTTTTTACTCAAGGTACCAAGACAAGAAGCACAGAAAGTTTTGTGCATACAAAACTTTCTGTGCTTCTTGTCTTGGTTTGTTGGTTCTGTTATGTTTAGTCTCTTGTTGGGGTTTTTCTGTTGGGTCTGTCTGTCCCTTTCTCTCTTGTCTGTCTCTGCTGACTCTTGGTGGTGGGCATTTCTCTCTCTCTGGCCACGCACTCCTTCTGGTTCGTTCCACGTACACCTGTTCCTCATAAGCACCTCATCACCTGGGTATTTAAGATCCTCTGTTCCTCCTGTCATTTGCCAGATTGAAGCGCCTAGTGCCTTCTCTCCAGCTCTGTTTGTATTCTCGACCTGCTTGCCTCTTGTGTGTTCTGACTACCTGCCTGTATCCTCGACCATGCCTTTGCCTGATGTTTTTGGTTTTGTTATTCTTGTTGGACTGCTTTACTGTGTACCGGAACCCGTTTACTGTTTCAGTAAACTGCTTTTACCTACAGAGCTTGTTGTCTGAGTTCTGCATTTGCATCCATCCTTCCAGGATGTTTCCATCTGACAAGACGAAGATAGTATATATGATTTCCCACCTGCCCGGCCGGGCTGCGGCATGGGCTACTGCGGAGTGGAGCCGTCAGTCACCATCTTGCTCCTCCCTCCGAGCATTCACCTTGCGAACGTATTCCAGCATACGTTCAGCATACGCTTCAGCAGGTATTCCAGCATGTCGCCGGGGCGCGAAGCGGCGCGCTCCATATTGAGGCTAAAGCAGGGCACTCGCTGTGTGGCTGACTACGCAGTAGACCTCTGCATTCTTGCCACCAAGAGTAAGTGGAATCCAGCTGCACTTCAAGATGTTTTCTTTCAGGGACTGCCTACGGAAATTCAAGATCAGCTTATTGCCATCAAGCTACCTGAAGACCTGGACGAGCTGATCGCCCTGGTTATCCGGATCAACCGACGTCTGGCGGAATGTCTGCGATGCGAGCTGCGTCATCTGTCCCGGAACAACTCCTCATCGCACCCGAATCGAACATCGGTCCACCATTCTGACGTCAATGTCGCATCTCCTGGAACTGAAGAACCGATGCAGCTTGGCCGCACGCATCTGTCTCAAGAAGAACGTCAACGCAGACGGGACGACGGTCCTTGTTTTTACTGTGCACAGTCGGGTCATGTGATTTCTTGTTGTCCAGTCAGGGGTGCCTCTGCTAGGTCCCGAGCCTCCGTGCGGGTGAGTCACAGTTCAATTTCTCTCTCGGGCTCTCAGAATGCTATTCCAGCTAAATTGGAATCTGATCAGGACATTAAAATGGCGCATGCTTTTGTGGACTCTGGCTCTGATGCTTATTTGATGCTATCCTCTCTCGCCAGGTCCCTGCACCTTAAATTGTTTGACAGATAAGTCTGTCGAGATGAGGTGCGTCGTCGAGATGAGGTTCCTCGCGTAACTGCATATGTGTGCACTGAAAACATTACTTGACGAAGTTCGCTTATTTTGATGGGCAAGTAAATTTATAAATTGTTCATCCGAACGTAGTAATGTATAAAATCTACTCACTATAAAACGGTAAGTATTTTTAACCTGGAGTTAGCTTATTTCGACAGGCAAAATCTACATATACATACATTTATGCTCCTAATGTAAAATACAGAAAATGTTTTACTTACTAGGCTATAAATACAGTGACTACAATTAATTAAAAAAAACGTTGACGGAAAAAACACACACACACACACACACACACAAAAAAACAAAAAAAACAAAATGCGCATGCACAGCTGCACGTCGAGCGAGTTACATCATCTCCCATGTGCAGTTGCGTGAGGCACCTCATCTCGACGGGTGATGTCTTCAAGTCTGGGGTAGAGCGATGTGCGCATGCGCACACATGCACAGTAGCGCGACGCACCTCATCTCGATGTTCACCTCATCTCGACGGGACACCGGTCCAAAATTGCTTTTCCTCCATCCAGTGCCTCTCTCTCTTCCACTCTGAATTTCACACAACAGTCTTCCTCTTTCAGCTTCCACCATCTGATCCTTTGTTGAGCTCTCACTCTCCTCTTCTTCTTCACCTCTAAAATCATTCTACAAACCACCATCCAGTGCTGTCTAACTACACTCTCTCCTGCCACCACCTGACAGTCTTCAATTTCTTTTAGCTTGGATCTCCTACATACAATGTAGGCCACCTGTGTGCACATTCCTTAACTCTTATATGCCACCCTTTCTCTTTCTTAAAATAATGCTGAATGAAGCCTCCAGTGACATATTTTTTAAGAAGGTTTTTTTGACATAGTTTTCAGAAGTGGCCATGTTTGGAACTGCTCCAGAAATTCAGAAATTAACAGTTTATTTCAGAGATGAAGCAATTTTCCCACCCTTTGTTGATGTCTCTGTCCATCTAGCAAACAGGCAGAGTGTGCTCAGTTCATTTGTTTTGTTGGTGTGGCCTTGAAGGGAAGCCTGAAGGTATAAATTATAGGTTACTTCTAATTTATATTATTGTTTATTTTATTTTCATGTCACTGATATAGAAACATGAAGTTATTTTTCAAGAAAATCCAGTTAAAAGGCAAGTAAAAAAAAACCCTTCACCAAACACAGGATGTTTCAAAAGTCAATGACTGTTTTTAACATAATTAACTTGTGAGTCCAGAAACATAAAAAAAAACAAAAAACTGATGTGGACTCACTGATGGGCACAGCTAACCAAAAAGTTAGCTTCCATAACAGCTAATCAACTAACTGAAAAGTTAGCCAATAAACCGATAAACCACCCAAAAAATTATCGAAAGCTACAGCTAACCAATAACTTTCAGTACTGTCTTTGGTACACTTGCAACTACTAACAAGCTGATTTTGAGTTTTAACATGAAGATCGCTTCTGGTAGCATCAAAGGTGACCTCAGACCCAAACAATGAGTCAGCACTTCTGTCTTTGTGCAGCCTGCCCCCTGCTGGAAGCTCCAGTTTACTACTTAGCTTGTAGCAGTGAAGCAGTTGAGAGGAGCTAAAGGCCCAGTCACACGGCACTTAATGAAGGGTGACGAAGCCCTGACGAAACAAGAAATCTGGACTTTCGTTGACATTGTTTAACCTTCACGCAGCCTCGTTCCTGCAACTGGCGCTACGTCAGGATTTTTAAACTGTTGAAAAATTTGAATGAAGGGCAACGAAAACCTCAATTCATCTGTTTCGTTTTGCTGTCATTCTTGACGTTTTTTAATCGTTTGTGTAGTTTTTGTAACGTTATTGTTTAATTTGACTTCGTTGGAGCAGCGGAACGTTTTCACACAGTACAGAAGCCAGTTTGTGAGCGCTGAGGCTGCTGCTGCTTCATGTACCGTCGGAAATTACAGGGCAAACTCAGCCTGCTTGCTTGGATTTTTTTTTATCTGTATGATCTATCTATATATCTATCTATCTATCTATCTATACATATATATATATATATATATATATATATATATATATATATATATGATATGGGGGGGCAGCATCAATTTTGTGTGGATATAATTAATTATTTTGCCACAAGCAACTGTTGAATTTGTAACAACAAAAAAGTTGTGTAATTTTCGACTGTACTTGAATGCAGCATCAGCGGCAGCAGGAGCTCCTGCGTGCGCTTATTATTTTGTATTAAATATAACAATATGAGTGAAGGAATGATAATCCAGTCCTTCTGTACGTGTGGCAACGGGTAGATGAATCAAAATGATGACATAAAGAGCTGTTCTGGAAGGAAGAATTCACGGAAAAACTGCACATGTGAATCAATGCGCGTTCACATGCACTGATTAATTTACTGCTCTGATATATTCAGTCATCTTTACACTTATATTTATATTTATTCTCCCTTTTGACAGTTTTCTGTTATAAATAAATAAATAAATAAATATGGCTTAGAACATAATACAGTGATACAGCAGTGACCACAGCACACTTTTTTTTTAACTGGAGGAAGACGGAGCACGCAGCGTGTCGACAGACAGTGAGGGTACTGATAATGATGGAGATGATCCCTCTTTTGTTCTGGACGAGGAACCAGAGCAGGTGGTCCACCGACATGCGCACAGTGTTGTGTGGGCCACCGAAGAGGAGGTACTGCTGGCCCACCACCAGAGGGCGCCCTGCCTGTTGGAGGGTTTCAGGCACCAGAGGGCGCAGTGGCCTGGTTGGATCACCAGGGGCACCTGAGCTGTCAGCTGTCATCCATCACCTCATCACACCATTCCATAAAAGCCTGGGAGAGACACCATAACTCTGTCAGCTTACCTTACAGGTAAACCAACTCAGCCATTTTGTGCCGTACGCACATGTTTTTGCTTCTGAACTCTTTGCAGTCGTAACCTTGTGTATACTTGCAGCTTGGAGCTGGTTTTGTGGAAGTTTGGAGGAGCTGGCATTTCCACTCCTCAATTTCCTAAGTATTACATTAGGCACTGCACATACTCAGTTTTCCTGCTCTCTGGGAGTGGAGGATTTACCCTCAGGAAGGAACTGTGTTTTTGCTGACTGTTTGCTGGGTGTACACACACCCACCATTAACCTGTGTTTGTTCCTGCCAGCAGTACCGGATCTGACAGCTGGAGCGGTGGCCACCTGGGGATTCAGGACTTGGCGGCTCCGGTGTGTTGCAGGTCTCCGTTGGTGGTGGAACTTCGTGGGTCCCGGCTCTTCTCTGGATAGGTGTCTCCTACCCTCGGGCCTGCCCACGTGTCACCGTTTTTGGATTGACAGTCTAAAGCATATTTGGTTATTTGTGCACTTTTGCAAAATAAATTGTATTTATTTGGGAAATCTATTGACCGTTCATTTACGCCCCCTGGCGTGGGTCTGTGCATTCACTTTCCCCAACAGGATAACTCGGCCACGTCATGGACTCCGAGGGGCGTTTACCACCGAGTGAACAACCAATGGAGATGCAAGGTGCGCAGGTTCCAGCAGGAGGTGTACTGGGTGAGTTGCAGCAGATTCTCACCAACCTCACTGCTTGGTTGGATTTAGTGACCGAACAGAATATACTTCTCAATCGTAGGATGGAGGCTCTCACCGCTCAGGTGGAGGCACGCGCACCAGGCGCGGCTGCAGCCACACCTCCTGTGGACCTGTCGCAAAATAAGGAAAATCCAGTGGTCGTTCAACTATTATTATTATTAATGCAGTGCTCGCTAGTCTTTTCACAACGCCCCCATGATGTATGCGTCAGACCACAGCCGGGTGGCTTATGTCATAAATTTGCTTCGAGGCGAGGCATGCGCCTGGGCTATGGCGCTCTGGGAGTAGGACTCACGGCTCCTTTTGACCTATACTGGGTTTATTAGGGAATTTTGACAGGTGTTCGATCATCCTAACAGAGGCGAATCCGCTTCACATATGCTGCTGTTGATAAGACAGGGACGCCGGAGCGTGGCCGAATATACAGTCGACTTCCGTGTTGCGGCAGCGAGAGCCGGCTGGAATTCGGTAGCGCTCCGCGCCGTCTTTGTAAATGGGCTGTCTCCGGCCCTAAAGGAGCATCTGGTGGCGAAAGATCAGCCGCGGGATTTAGATGGGCTGATAGATCTGGTTATACGATTAGACAATCGGTTAGAAGAACATAAACGGAAGCGAGACGAAGGACGTGGCTGGGCGCGTGTCGTCCCTCCCCCTTCCAGGTCTGAAGCAGCGCCGTCTTCACCCCGCTCCAAAGCCAGGGCTTTCCGCGTAGCACCAGCAAACCCTGCTGACGAAGCTATGGACACGAGCAGGGCTAAAGTGAAATCTGATAACAGACTGAGGAGGTTGGCCCGTGGAGAGTGTTTTTACTGCGGCTCGAGTGAGCATGTGCAGAAAGACTGCCCCAAAACGGTTAAACACCAACGCTTGCCCTTAGAGACTGGGTTAAGGGTGAGCCATAACACGCATGCGGGCATTCGACTGCGCCAGTTCTGGTGCAGCCCGATCCTAACCACCAGTTTATTGTTGAAGTGGATGCCTCTGACTCAGGGATAGGAGCCGTGCTGTCCCAGAGCAGGCAGTCCGATAGTGTTCTCCACCCTTGTGCCTATTTCTCCCGCAGGTTGACCCCCGCTGAGCGGAACTATGACGTTGGCAACCGGGAACTCCTGGCGGTGAAAGAGGCCCTTGAGGACGCACTGTCCCGGGTGCACGAAGAGGAGACTGGAACGAGACTGTCGGATCCACCTGATACCATCCTGCCGGAGTCCACTATCGTCGCCGCCCTCACATGGGACGTGGAGGAAGTGGTCAGGGAGGCCCTGATGCGACATCCGGATCCCGGAGGTGGACCACCGAATAGGCTGTACATCCCACCAGACGCTTGGACTGCCGTATTGGACTTCTGTCATGGTTCCAAACTCTCCTGCCACCCAGGGGTGCGAAGAACCGTGGCAGTGGTCCGGCAGCGGTTCTGGTGGGCGTCGTCGAAGCCGACACCCGGGATTATGTCCGGGCCTGTACCACCTGTGCCAGGGGCAAGGCAGTTCAGCAACCGGAAAGAGGACTCCTCCAGCCGCTACCTGTGCCTCGTTGCCCCTGGTCCCACATCGTCCTGGAGTTTGTCACGAGCCTCCCTGCGTCCCAGGGAATGACCACCATCTTGACGATAGTGGACCGGTTTTCCAAGGCGGCCCACTTCGTGGCCCTCCCGAAGCTCCCGACGACCCAGGAGACTGCAGTTGGTGGGTTTCAGGCACCAGAGGGTGCAGTGGCCTGGTTGGATCACCAGGGGCACCTGAGCTGTCAGCTGTCGTCCATCACCTCATCACACCATTCCATAAAAGCCTGGGAGAGACACCATAACTCTGCCGAGTTATCAGCTTACCTTACAGGTAAACCAACTCAGCCGTTTTGTGCCGTACGCACGTTTTTGCTTCTGAACTCTTTGCAGTCATAACCTTGTGTATACTTGCAGCTTGGAGCTGATTTTGTGGAAGTTTGGAGGAGCTGGCGTTTCCACTCCCCAATTTCCTAAGTATTACATTAGACGCTGCACGTACTCAGTTTTCCTGCTCTCTGGGAGTGGAGGATTTACCCTCAGGAAGGAACTGTGTTTTTGCTGACTGTTTGCTGGGTGTACACACACCCACCATTAACCTGTGTTTGTTCCTGCCAGCAGTACCGGATCTGACAGCTGGAGCGGTGGCCACCTGGGGATTCAGGACTTGGCGGCTCCGGTGTGTTGCAGGTCTCCGTTGGCAGTGGAACTTCGTGGGTCCCGGCTCTTCTCTGGATAGGCGTCTCCTACCCTCGGGCCTGCCCACACATCACCGTTTTTGGATTGACAGTCTAAAGCATATTTAGTTATTTGTGCACTTTTGCAAAATAAATTGTATTTATTTGGGAAATCTATTGACCGTTCATTTACGCCCCCTGGCGTGGGTCTGTGCATTCACTTTCCCCAACACACAGATCTCCACAGATTCTGTTTGCAGTTTCTCCAGGACTCAGGTGCTATGAGCTCTGTCTCAGCGCCGAGTCCTGGAACGCAGCGATGCAGACACACACTGCTCCAGCTGTGGCGCCAGGCGCGTTTCGTCGAGATCGTGAGCTTCGGTTTTGTTAATTTCCTCTTTCGTCCCTTTTGTGCTCTTGCTTCGTAGACTGTTCGGTGCTAAAAGCTCTTTCGTCCACCTTTTCTCAACGAATTGTGACGTTTTTACTTTTTCCCTTCGTTCAGGAATCATCGTGTGCTGTGTGACTGGGCCATAAGCTCAACTCCACACACACACACACACACACACACACACACACACACACACACACACACACACACACACACACACACACACACACACACACACACACACACACACAAAAACAAGCCATTATTCCTTAACAGGATACAGCAGTGCCATTGTGAGGCAGAGGTCTTGGAAAATAAATCAGTTATGGATTTGATTTAAAAATCAAATTAATCCGGAGAGAATAAATCCATTAATGTCAATTCTGTCATTTGTACAAAGTTAAAATAATTTAGTGAGTATAGTGAGTTAGTATAGTGTCAAAAGCCACTGACTGTAGTGCATGGGTTAAAGCAATAAATTTTCATCTGACTGAAATTTTTTCCTGGCAAAAATCAATGCCAACACTTCCCTAAAATGTGGCGTAGTGGGGGCACACACTCTTTTTTCCTCAATAAATATAATAAACACATTATACAGCATACAAATTTATTCTAAATAGCCTCTAAGGAGAGACAGACAAAGAATAAAAAGAATGCAAAACCTGAACATAAAGGTACATAAAAGGGTGGTGGGGGTGGGGTGTAGTCTTGATTCTGGGGGGTGCCCCCCAGACATTTTTTAAAAGAGCAAGTCAAATTTTGTATATTCTGGTGAATTTTAATGGGTATGAAGCCCTCTGAAACAAAGAAAACTCACTTCAAACTGTCAAGTCAAAATTCTTTGTCTTCTGTAGTATTTTGATCTGTTCTAATCCGGTAAATGCACCAAATGGGTGCTGTGTCGCTGTACAGTCAATAAAATACAAAATTAGGGCCTAAAGCAACTGATGTTGTTCTGCTGTGCACAAAGTAACACTGTCACCATGTTTTGAAAATGCATGCGCACTGAGAAACTGAAAACTGGCTTATTTACATTTAATCTGTAAAATGCTCTCACTCGTAAAACAAACTTGGGTTGCAACTAACGATTATTTTAGTAATCGATTAATCATTTTTTTGTTTGTTTGTTTTTTTTACTTACATGTGAGTTTTGCCATTATTTCTTGAAGTGAGTTATTATTAAAAGGCCTTTATCACGCAACATCAACGTTTGACCTTGTAATAAAGTTATGATGTTATATTCTCGTCAAAAACATACCTCGAATAATGTTTTGTTTTATTTTGCACATACATACGTCACTGACACACCACCACCACCACCAAGAGATTTCCATCAGGTTTAACCCGATTATGAGCATTTTTAGATGCCGTCAGCAACTATCTCAACCACTGACAACATATTACAGCAAGAGTCCACAAAAGTATTTTAAAGGCCTGACTAAAGTGTAATATGTGATCTTTAATAAGTTATTTTCATGAAAAAAGACACAAATTTGCAGTTTACTGCATTTTATTTTTTTCTTGTGTAAAAACACAGCTTAGATGTGGTTTCACCAAAACAAACTGTCATTAAACTTAACCAGTTGTATATAATTCTCATTTTACATTACTTAGTCCACATTTCATTTTATTTTACCTTATGATTATATTAGTTGTGCATATACTCTGAATAATTTACTGTTAAATTTCACTATCTTTTATTTGGCTAAAAATTACTCGCACCACGGAAAGCACCTTTTTGTAGTTGCACTCAAATCTCGTAATTGTAATTTACTTACAATGACAATAAAGGTGATTCTGATTCTTCTGATTATCATTATTATTAATATATAAATAAAAATAAATAAATAAATTACAAATCGTAATGCATTTGACTCTTTTACGACAACAAACACTAAGCCATTAATTATTTATTATACAGAAAACATGCACACAAACTGTGCTGAGATGCAAACAGCTTAATGCTAACTTTAACATTGAAAACGCCATGGACATGCTAACGCGTTTTTAAGTTAGAAAATACTAGGTCCATTAGAAAAGTATCGGACCTTTTTATTTTTTTCAATAACCTGATGGATTTGAATCGTGTGTTTGCATGAGCCAACCTTCGTGCACATGCGTGATTTTTTTCACGCCTGTCGGTTGCGTCATTTGCTTGTAAGCAGCCTTTGTGTGAGGATGGGTGGAGTCTCTTGTCGTTTTTTTCTTTGTAAGGAAATGGTGGAACAACTGGAGCAGCGCGACTTCATCAAATTTTGCCAGAAACTGGGCGACAGCCAGGTGGAAACCATTCGGATTATTCAGACGGCTTTCGGTGACGATCCTCTGGGCATCACACAGATTAAGGAGAGGTACAACCGGTTTAAAGACGGCCGCACAACAGTGGAGAGCGCGCCGCGCTCTGATCGGCAACAACACGCTGAAACGACCGGATCATTTCCAAAGTGAACGCTGTGGTGATGTGGGACCATGGTATGACTATCCGAAAAATTGCGGAAGAGGTGGACATCAGCACTTTTTCGGCACATTCCACTGTGAAAGAAGATTTTGCCATGAAGAGGGTTGCGACGAAATTCATTGGCACGAAGCTGATGGCGCAGCAACAGCGCCTCCGTGATGAAGCCTCACAGGACATGCCCTGACATGCTCAGCTCTTGCACCATTCGGAAGATTCAGACGGCTTTCGGTGGCTTTTCAGTCGTGTGACTATCTGAGAAATTGTGGATGAGGTGGGCATGCCACAACATGTCCTGTGAGAGACTCCACCCATCCTCACACAAAGGCTGCTTACAAGCAAATGACGCAACCGACAGGCGTGAAAAAAATTACGCATGCGCATGAAGGTTCAAGGTTGGGTCATGCAAGCACACGTGATTCAAATCCATCAGGTTTTTGAAAAAAATAAAAAGGTCCGATACTTTTCTAACAGACATCGTACATCTATCAACTGTTTTAGAAGACCATAACAGGTTGGTTTAATATAAAAAAAGGTAAATATTACTCACAGACATATGCTCTTTAGGGTTTTAGCAGGGGAAAATTAAGATAAAGCAACAAACCATTGAAGCAGAGTCGGATCATTGCTTCATTTGTTCAAAGCAAAGCCACGCCTCGCTCTACTTGGGGAGTGTCTGCCAATGTTCTCACAAAGACAGGGAGGAGAAGAACTGTGGCTCATGGCAAGCAGTAAACAGAGTGGAGAGGAAGGAAAATTCACACAGTCCCTTCCTCCGCATTAAAAGTCTGCTAACGAGTCTTTCATTGGATTCAGGTGTGTTGGAGCAGGGAGACAACTAAGAGTGTCAGGAAAGTGGCTCTCGAGGACCAAACTTGGCCACCTCTGCTGTAGAGAATAGAGTGGTTTCTCCTGACACCAGTTCTCTTTTGTTTACAGAGAATAGAGCTGTTTAAACATTTAACAGATAAGCACTAAAATATTTGATATCAGACTTAACAAATGTTTTTAATTGTTAAAGCGTTAGTAATCTATAAATTATCGGACCAAAATTTATCGGAAGATAATTGGTCCGATGATGGTTTTCAAAGTTATCTGAAAAGGTAATCCGATAATGAAAACATTAGCTTTGATAATTAGCAGTTAGCAGATTAGCGGAACTGTGCCCACCACTGCCTGAGGGTTTGCCCAAAGGTTCTAAAATAAAAAAAGAAAAACAATCAAATACTGTATGAGTGAATACCTTTTATTTCTACTGATATAATTTAAAATGACAGAGGAAATCGGCCTTTCCATTTGTAAATTACATATCAACTATGAATTTCCAGAAAATCTACAACATTGTATAGTCTTCACATATCACACAGCCCTGGCATCAACTGGTCTACTGTTGCATGTGGGCTTGATGGGCTGTGGCTGGATTCATCACCACTTTGTTGAGGATTTATGGTCACAGCATGAGTGTCAGCAACATAGAATTCAGGAGCATGAATAAATATCAGGGATTGGAGGGTGTCCACTTTGGTGACCATTTGCTTTTTGCAGATGATGTGGTTCTGTTGGCTGGTTCTGCTGACTGAGCAGGTTTGAAGCAGAGTGTGAAAAGACAGGGATGAGGATCAACACTCCAAATCTGAGACCATGGTCTTCTGTCAGAAAATGGTGGATTGCCCCTCTGGGTGATTGGAAGTCACTGTGGAAGTGGAGGACTTCGATTATCTCCAGGTTTTGGTCTTGAGTAAGGTGGAGCATGATGTGAATAGATGGCTCCCAGATGCAGGGCACTCCAGATAAGCTTAGTGTCGGGCCAGCTAGCTTAGCAATGCCGGCTTTCAGACTGTTGTTAAGCGGAAGAAGACATGTAGGGCTTGGTGCCTGCTAGTGGTACCTGGATCACAGTTGCCACTGCGAAGTGTGAACCATTTTTCAACCTTGGATATGCCTGTTGTTAGTCCTCCAAGTTCATGGATAACTTCTACCCCTATCAACAGGCCAAAACACCATGTGTTAGTGATAGGGCACTCTATCACCCCGCAAAGTTAGATTACAGATGCCAGCTGATGTTAATTATATTCCCGGGATCAGAGCACCCAACACTGCCACTTGCCTTAGGGTGCTGACGTCGCGTAAGGGCAGATAGCCAAAAGAACATGACACTAGATATAGCCACATAGTAATTCCCGTCGGTGCCCATGATATTAGGATGAGACACTCGGAGGTCACAAAAATGGACATAGGAAGGACTTGTGACCTCGCCAGAAAGACGTGTCAGCATCAATTAATAGTCTCTGGTCCCCTCCCCTCCAGGGGTAATGATGAGGTGTTTAGCAAGTTGACGTAGTTGAATAGGTGGCTGGCGCAATTTTGTAGCCAGCAAGGCTTTAGTTTTTAATGATAACTGACCTTCATTTTCGGGCTGCCGTGGCTTGCTTCCGGATGGCCTTCACCCTACCGGGGAAGACGCCAAGATCTTATCTGTGGACATAGATAGAGCTCTACAGGGAGGGCATCATTAGGACTTTACAGCAGGGCACAAAACAGGTGTTTAGAGAACCTGCAGGGCGTATAACTAATGTGGAAATGGAATCCATTAGCCTAGTGGGGAAAATAGTGCAGAAAATCCACTATGGTGATAGTGCAGTTTATGTGGCAGGGAGGGAAATTCATCAGGTTGAGACTGTAGCCTGTTTCTGCAGACGTGCCAACAAAGAGCATAGTGGGATATGCCTTGCAAACTTAATACCCATTACTACATTGGATGACATTAAAATTGAGGATGCCCCATTGGCTGTTCCTGCAGCATCAAATATTTTGTTCCTGCTACCTACAACCTGTGTAGAACTCCTTAAACCTAAATCTGATTTTAGGGATCTTATATATGCTAGTCTAGAATCACCATCAAATCCCAGTAGTCCAACTGTCAACCCCACTGAGGTCCTTAGTTTGGGTCTTATTAACATAAAGTCACTGTCCTCAAAATCATTGTTGATAATCTAATTATGGAACACCACTTAGATATGATTGGTTGCAGGGGTGGTGGCCAAGTGGTTAGTGCACTTGGTTTCAGTGCAGAAGGTTCCTAGTTCAAATCCCACCCCTGCCACATTTCTCCATGTAATGTGGAGTTGCATCAGGAAGGGCATCCGGCGTAAAACCTGCGCCAATTCAACATGCAGATCCACCTTGGATTTGCTGTGGCGACCCCGAGTGCAAAACAAGGGAGCAACCGAAGGGACTTACTTTTACTTAGATATGACTGGTTCATGTAAAATCTGTCTTAAACCTATGGCTGTCCTACCCTTAAATGAGGCTTGCCTACTGGTGTACACATTTAGTCACGTCCCTCGTGATACAAAGCAAGGGGGGAGTTGCTCTAATTTATAAATCTGGGTTTAGTTTACTAGCTGTTGAGGGTCTAAAATATAATTTTAACATCTGACTGTCCACTTGCCCAGGATAGTACGTATAGCCAAGGTCAGGAGAATAAAAATCAACTATGCTATCTTGTCACAGTATATAGGCCCCCGTGCACAAATTCAGAATTCTTAGATGAATGCGGTGAGTTTATCTCTAATTTGGCAATGCCTGCAGACAACATACTGATTCTTGGTGTCTTCAACATTCATATAATTAAGCCTTCTGATCCCCTCTGCAAATCATTTATGGACATTATGGATATATTAGGATCCATCAATGCATTCATGGCTCGACACACATTAGTGGAAATACCCTGGATTTGGTCCTCATTCATTGCATCACTGTCACAAATATTGACATCATCCTTCTTGCGTCAGCGGTCTCCGATCACTCACTTATTAACCCTCAGGAGTTGAATGACGTGCCCTCGCGTCAAAAGTCACATGACCTAATTATGTAGCACATAACTGGCTCCACTCTGAGTGCCTGTTTGAATGCATGTTGAAAGTGGAGACTTCAACCTCCACACCACTTTTTACATTTTGTTAATAGACCAAGTATAACATGAATTAAGGTTAAAAATTTACGCAGGTTTTCGGGGGATAATATTCTCATATTCGCTGAGCGGTTTGCAGACAGCCACAGCAAAATGACTCATTTCCTCCTTTCAGCTGGAGGAGCGAGAGGGCTGGAAAGAAACAGGACTCCCTCAGCTGCAGTACGGAGAGAGGGGTGGTACCATTGGTAATCCCCAACTTCACGTGGGATTGATGACAATGCACAGACCCCATGTGGGTGGGTATTTGTGTGTGTGTGTGTGTGTGTGTGTGGGTGTGTGCATTTTGCGAACAGGACTTTTCTTCAGTGTCTCTCTGTCTGTGACAGCAAAGAAGTAAATAAAATATGCAAATTTTTCTTTATAACTGCTGTAAAATATATTACCAAATAAACAATGATCTCCATTCCACAGACTTTGCTTGCTGAGAGAAGAAAATTGTGGTTTTGTGTGGAGCACGAGAACGGTTTTGAAAGACATGATATTTGCCATGCTTGGAGTTTGTTTTAGTGTGTGTCATGGAGTGTTTTAGCGTGTGTGGTTAGTGTGTGGTGTAGTTTTTTTATTTATTTAGTGCGTCAAAATAATCAGGCATCTTGGAACAGCGCGTCAAGTCTCTCTCTCTTTTTTTGAACTGTATGAAGACGATCGAAGCACTGAGCACGTCATCAGGGTCCGAACCACAGTGTGATTAATCTCATGATTGATCACACTCTGGACTTTCGACTTTATTGTTCTGGTCTGGATGAATGAGAGCAGATGGATTAACCAATCTGTGTGCACAGATTTGCACAGCGCTTCTCGTTCCATTTTCTCCAGGACTCATGTGTTTCTGCTCCAGCTCCGAGTGCTGGAGCACAGAGCAGGCATCCCTGTATCTGTGAGTCATCAAACCAAATACACTCAGACTTGTCCTCATTTAGGTGTAGGAAATTCAAAGACAACCTTTGTTTTATTTCTGCAATACAGCTGGCCATGCTGCCCCCAGTGACCGCATCAGTTTGTTCTCACGGGAGGTAGAGTTGAATGTCGTCTGCATAACAGTGAAACGGCATATTGTGGTTTGCGATGATTGATCTGAGTGGCATGTACAGGGTGAAGAAAGTGGGGCCAAGGATTGAGCCTTGTGGAACACCACAAGCAAGAGAAGCACTCGAAGTTGGTGACAATGTGTTTGCTGTAGCTGTGATATCTAGACAGTGCCTCTTGTTGCCCTTCCCAGTCTCAAATATTACGGTTATGTTTAGGAGAAGATCTGTGTGGTAAAGTAAAATGAAGAATATGTCCATATCAGGACTCCGCACCCAAGCATACTTGTACCTGGCTTCCTGTGCCTAAGACAGTATAGGATAACCCTTGAATCTCTTTCCTCCTGTGTGGACTTGAGAGTTACAATCGCCTCTACAGACTCTGTCGTCCCATCAGACGTTAGCTTGTAGGCCCTTCCTTCCATTACAAGTATCACACTTCTTTCTTTGAGTGAAGAATTGTAGTCACTACTACTCCATGAAGAAAACAATACTTCTACCAGCTGTTTCTTGTTCTCATCATTTGTCAGGAAGTCTGGCCAATTCCGTGGTCTTCTTGTTTTCTCACTACTCACAGTGAGCTTTTCACCACATCCCCTTCTTTTCCTCTCAGCAACTTTGACAGAATTTTCTTGGTACATGTCAGTGCTGAAGACAACATCCGAACTTTTAGTCATGCACTTCAAGGATTCAAGGATTCAAAGGAGTTTATTGTCATATGCACATAGAAACATGTTCCCTGCACAATGAAATGTGTTTACTGCATTTAACCCATCCTAATTGCCAGTTAGGAGCAGAGGTCGCCCTTACAGCGCCCGGGGACCCAGCTCTAGATGTATGTCCCTGCCCTGAGTCACGAGCAGGGCTGAGCAAACCTTGACCGGCTTCATGACACACTTAACAAACAACAACACACATAAGCCGGTCCAGTACATAAACACACATAAAAGCACACACAAGGAAAGTTTGGGAAAGAAAAAAAACTCCATTGCTGCTGTGTTGAACACACACAGCACCACTGAAGCAAAAAAAAAAAAAAAAAACCCATAAGCACAGAAAACAGTCAAAAAAAATCAGTAAACAACAGTAAATAATCACAGCAAATGACAGCCGAGACTTGAATGTGTCCAGTGTTCAGACAGACAGCCCGGAGGCCGCACTTGGCGCTATCAACAGGCCTTATCTGTCCATCCTGGGGGGGGATCCCAGTCCTGAATCAGTCCACCAGAGTCCAAGGTCCCACAGTCAACATCACAGGACTGGGAGAGGAAAAGACAAGAGAGGCGGGGTAAGACGAGGAGCGAGGCATCAGGAGTGTTCTTCGGGGGGAGGATTTTATCCCAGCGGCCTTGAAGGGCAGCTGGTGTTTGGAAACCAAATAGATATCCAGATTAACAGACGCCTGAAAGATTCCACTGTCTGAAACTTCAGAGTGGTACCCAAATACATCTGAATAGAGGAGAAGAGATGTGGTCATTACTGACGATCAAAGCGGTTTTCCAGCGCAGCCATTCTCCCCGAGATGGATTCCAACGTGCAGTTAACACCCGCCGACTGAGCTGACACTGCCCTTCCAATCGAATCAATCATGTGGGGCAGCCTGGATGGGCCAATTAATGCCGCCTCCACCTTCTTAATTTTCCGGTAAACCAGTGCTATGGCCGCTCCACACAGCAGAAACCCGGTCACCACAGCTCCAAATAAGTAAACATCTTCAACGTCCTCCACAGACAACGTGTACAGGCACATGACTTGCCACCTCCAGCTGTCCATCACGTAACCCGCCACATGTGTCCCGGCAGGACAGGTCGGGTCCTCTCCTCTCAGAGACCACTTGATTAGATCCATTTTGCCGTTTCCAGAGGAGCAGGGCTGGCAACCTCACAGACAAATACGCTACAGTAGCAGGAAAGTTGGGGAGGGAGGAGGAAAGAAAATGCGACCGTCCCGACCAAGAGCAAGAAGGCAACTCTAGCCTATCTTGGATGAAGCAGCCCTTCGCTCTCTGCTCCAATGGAAACCGCCTGTAGTATGTCATTCTCAACATCAGAACTGGCCGGTACACCAGATGAGAGACTGTATACATTACTTTTATCTGCAATTTTGAATGGATTATTGAAGCTATTGAGAGCTGCGACTGTCTTTGACACACGCCTTTCCCGTTTCAGTACTTCAGCCCTGTGAACATCTCTGTGCCTTTCTCCTACCTCCGATTCAGGTAACATGTCTGCCATGCTGACTGTAGGTACTGTGCATGTTCCTTGCATGATTGTGCCCATGTCTGATATGCACCATAGTTGGTTAGGATGCCGGAGAACCCAGCACCACTTTTACTTCCTCCTCGTGACTTAGCATTCTTCATGAAAGTCTCCTCAATAGTCTTGTCAACTGCACACCTATTTCCTGGTATGAAGGATCTCGCTACATTTATTGCTCCAAGTTTTAACAGTTCTGTAGCACCAGGGTGTGATTCTTCTATATTTTTCGAGTGGTGATGTATCGCAATTGGCTTACTGGTTAAAAAGACATTACTATATTGCATTACCCCTACCCCAAAACAGCAGGTTTTCATCACCTTTGACAAACCTTGTAACTCTTAGAATGTCCCAAGCAGAGGGGCACCCATCTGAGTCTGGTCTGCTTGAGGTTTCTTCCTTAAATCAGAGGGAGTTTTTTCTTACCACTGTTGCCTGTGTGCTTGCTCTAGGGGTCGGTAAGGTTAGACCTTACTTGTGTGAAGCATCTTGAGGCAGCTTTGTTGTGATTTGGTGCTATATAAATTAAATGAATTGAACTGAAATTGAATTGAATATCCAGGAGGGACTTGGAGTAGATCTGCCACTGCTTTGCACTTCCATGTAGATTTTTTGCTTTCCGCTCCATTGTTTTAGATGACAGAAGCACACAAGCAACAAAAATCTGTCACTGTTGAAGTACGTATGGACCCATCAGCATAGGTTTACTTTCAAATATTTTAACATCAAAAATGACTTTCACTGCTTCAGTACAGCTGATGTTAGGCTTTTAGACTTTTACTCAAGTAACCCTACAACAAGGATTTTTTTTTCTAACTTTTGCCTTTTTTCAAAAAATATCTGCATGTTTGCTAATGTGTGGCATTCAGGTACTTCATCCAGAACTGCTGTTGGAGCTTCATTCTGTAGATGCATATCACACTTGAGGTTTTGTGTATGAAGAGTTAAAGTTCAAAACTAATACTGAGAGCCTGCTGTGGTCACAGTACCTGGCTGGCATAGAAGTGTCCGTTGATCTTAACGATGACCTGGTCATTCTCGTCAGGTGTTTGCTCCCTGGGGACAACCACCTCAGCAGCCGTCAGATTCTGAAGCTCGTTGACCTGGTGACACAGGATGTGGTAATTCTACACACTTCTCAAAAACATTTGGTCTTTTAAGTGAGCCTCTCAAAAACCTGAAAACCCCATCCTTCAGAACCAAAGACCAACAGTTTCAAAGTCTGTGATCTCCAGTTCTGTGGACACAGAAACCCTTCTGTCATTACTTTGGGTCTAATGATTGCTGTAAATGCCATAATAGTCCTATCTGTAGACGTCAGAGTTCAGTAAATGAGGAAGAGTTCTGTTTGGAGGAAGTTCACTTCAAAGTGTTCCATAAATAAGAGCCACAGGCAGCAGCTGATCGTGGAAAAGTGAGGTGTGACGCTGAGGTTCAAATCTGACATCAGACTATAAGATGATGGAAGTGACTTTGGTGTGGTTCAGAGGGCTGCACTGGGATTGGGTCCCGCAGGACCCAATGCAAATCTTGCAGGAGCGGGGGGTCAGAACTTTGCTGCTGGCAGAAGCGGGCAGCTAAAAATAAACACGGTGGGAACAGAAGTGACAAGATGACTCAGTCAACAAAGGAGACTAGTGTAAAGTATGCACGTCCACACCGACTTTCATCTTAAATAATTTAACAGGAGCAGCAGACAGAGAAACGAACAGAGAGACACACACATGGTGGAGCACAGTGAATTAATTCCTGAAATTCCTGAAAGATTTCAAACCTCAGATGCTTTCAGATACATTCTGATGCATTTTAAGTTCTATTTACCCACCAAAAAAATCTCCAAAAAATGTAATTTTTTGTTGTGTCAGGTCAGTTTTTGCACCCTAGAAAAGAGTCTTTTCACACAATGTTTATATTTGTATTCACATTTTGCAATGTTTTTACTTCTACTTTCGATACTCGATGTGTGCTTCTTACCCTGTGTGCTGCTATGCTACTAGAACTGGATTCTGATGTATGCTATCAAAAATAACCCAGAAACGTTCACCACGTAAGTAAAGACCTGGATTTCTGGGAATTTCCAGAAACCTTCCATCACTGATTCTGTAACACACTAAAGGGCCTTTCAGACCGTACGCTTCATCAGCGTCAAATGACACCTCCCTTTGCGTCAGATGCGTCAGACACAAAGGGAGGTGTTGCGCTGGATGTGACAAGGGAGTTGGAGATTTCTACATCACACTCTGGCTTTTCCAAAGCCCGAAAAAAGCAGGATAATCGCCATCTTGGGTTCGCATCTGCCAGAACCACAAAAAGCTGAAAAAAAAAACAGTAGTAGAGTCACCCATCACCAGGCTAGGAGAAGCCTTTTTTTTTCAGAGACTTTCCAGAGTGACGCCAAGGCAAGGGATGACTGATGAGATGGTGGGATCGATCTGACCACAACAGAAGGCAGAGCCACACACAGCAGGCAGGGTTCAGGCCTCTTTCCTGGGCAGACTGAGACACCGCAGCCGGTGTGATGGAGCAGACCCACTCAATCCCAAATTCCTCACTTTTTGATATACACAAACACCCAGTTTGAGCAATGGAGCTTAGTTCTGCAAATTTGTCTGAGGTGAGAATAATTTAAAAATAAAATGTGACATTACTGCACTGCTGAAGGTTTAATGCTTGGCTAATGTTAGCTTAGCCTTTTAGCCTTTAGCTGCCGAATCACTCAGTCGAGCTGAGTGAACATTTTAATTTGTAAATTGTTCAATCTATTTTTATTTTTACCAAATAAAGCTACAGTTTTTTATTGTTACGTCTGCTACATAAAACCTCAACTCTAAATAACAGATTTTTTTTTAGTTTTTTTTACTGTTTCATGTTTCTTTGTATTTTAAGAAGTTTTTTTTTAACTTGTCCACATTAGGAACATTTCAAAATTTGCTGTGCAGACAACCTAAATACAGACGTACTTCAAAAACTTCCAGTGATGGAACTGAACACCAAAACCTGAAGTCCAGAGGGGAGAAGAGAACGTATCTGCTCTTCAAAATGTGAGAAAAGTGTCTCCAAAAACTCCATCAGAGGTCAAAACTACAGAGGAGGCCTTCATCTGGTTAAATGTCCTGAGGATCCAGCAAACCAACACCGGCTTCTACGCTTCCAAAAAAACAAAGGCCCTTTAAAGAGCAACTGTTTTATTATTTTATAAAGCTGTTTCCTTTTACATATTAACATTAATTGAATGAATCATTAAACATGTCCATGAAGTCAAAGTTCAGTCAAAAAGACATTTGCACAGGTAGAAGCCCCTATTGTGCACAATTTTAAAAAATTCATAATCACTAGTCAAATTCATTTTTTAGAAGTTACTCTGCCCTGATCACAACATTAAAAGCAGTCAATGAGTCAATGAGGACATAAAAAGTTAAAAGTTGAAATGACTCGATTAAAAATGATTTCATCATGAGGTTTATGTCACATTGAGAAATCCTAATTAACAGACACACTGCGGTCATTGTTAAATCATCTCCTGTTACATTTGTAATAAATATTTGTATTTATTTACAGTGTCTCTTTTCCTGGTTGAAATGCAGATGTGAATGAATGAATCTACCAGGCTTAAAAATGTACACTTTAATTTTCATGCTATTTTATTTGTATAAAAATAAATGTCCAAGGTCCCTTATAATGTTAATCAAGAAATCATCTAATGTGAAACAACAGGTAAGTTGTGTTTTTTAATTTACAGATGAAGAAAAAAATTCTAAATCTTTAAATACTGTAATAAATAAATTTAAATCTAATTACTGTAATTAATCACTGTAATTAATGTAATAAACATTTTTTGTTTTAGGTTTTGTTGTTACAGTAATCAGAAATTCATTTAGAGGTAAAAAAAAATGCAAGGATTTTCTTCAGTAAACTGCTGTGTATAAAATTAGCAGCTTGGTGACACATTTCTGCACTGTAGTCTTCTGTGTTTTAACCTGATGCCTCTTTTCTATTGGACAGCGTAAACCTGTCCATTCAGATGAAGACCATGAAGGCCGTATGTGTCCTCAAAATTTCAACGAATGCAGTGGGGACATGGTGAGAAAGAAAAAAATGTGCAGTTTTCAAATTTGTACTATACCCCACTAATTTCTAATACCCCATTTTGTGCACACGATCATATGCACACCAAGACCAATCAGACTACATTGGGTGCTTATCATGTTCTCACTGCACCGGTACATTCATTCATTGCTCCAAAACCTGGATGTACCTTTCAGCATTGATGGTGCCATCACAGATGTGTAAGTTGCCCATGCCATGGGCACTAACACACCCCCATACCATCACAGATGCTGGCTTTTGAACTTTGCACTGGTAACAATCTGGCCGTAAGATCCTTTACACAATGATGTTGGTTTTTAATGCAGTGCCGCCTGAAGGATCGAAGGTCACGGGCATTCAGTGTTGGTTTTTGGCCTTGCTGCTTACGTGTAGAAAGTTCTCCAGATTCTCTGAATCTTCTGATTATATTATGGCCTGTAGATGATGGAATCCCTAAATTCCTTGCAATTGAACATTGAGAAACATTGTTCTTAAACTGTTGGACTATTTTTCACACAGTTGTTCACAAAGTAGTGATCCTCATCCCATCTTTGATTGTGAACAGCTGATGCTTTTGGAGATGCTCCTTTTATACCCAATCATGACACTCACAATTAGTGTCCTCAGTTCCCAAACGCTTATTGAGGGTCCGCCACAGGAAAAACACCTCTGTTGAAAGCCTTAAGGACAAGTTGGAACATGTCCTGCTGTTAAACAATTTCTCATATACTCACTCCACTGAAAGCCATCAAAAGCCGCCTGGATTTTACAAATGGTTATCAACACGGAGGTGTTTTTCCTGTGCCGCTGCACCGCGCCGGCTGCGTCCCGACGCGCGGATCCGTCCGCACGTCTTTCATTAAAAAAATCTCCTTTAACAGTGGAATATCCGGATAAAATGCTGAAACCGACTTCTTCTGAAACTTCTCTGTTCTCTCACGACGTCCTGGATCAATAGAGCCTGAAATGTGGAGGTTTTCAGCTTGAAACAGGCTGATGACGGCGCCTGAGAGCGCTGCACGATGTCTCGCACTGTGGGAAGTCCTTAAAGCGACAGAATCACCTCAAAATCTCTCATCAGCCGTTAAAATTTTCACTGAAAACCAGCTTAATTTTTCGAACCGTGTCCACTTCGATGTGTCTCACAGGTTTAGAAAAAATTTTGATCAAACAAAGCGCCAGTCTCTCAGCAACTTCTCAGACAAAGGAATTCCGACGAGGGGCTGGACGACTCCTCCCACAAGGAGTGCTCACAGGCGAATGACGTCACCGACAGGCGTGGAAAAACTCACGCCTGCGCACGAGGGTTCAAGCATGTCTGACGTAAAAACATATGAATGAAATCCATATAGTTTTTGAAAAAAATAAAAAGGACCGTTGCTTTATTGACAGCCCTCGTGTATATATATATATATATATATATATATATATATATATATATATATATATATACACGAGGTCTATTAGATAATAAACCAACCCTTTTTTTTTTTTAACTATATGGATTTGAATGACATGCGATTACACCAATCATGCTTGAACCCTCGTGCGCATGCATGAGTTTTTTCAAGCGTGTCGGTGACGTCATTTCCCTGTGGGCAGGCCTTGAGTGAGATGTGGTCCCGCCCTCTCGGCTGAATTCCTTTGTTTCACACGCTGCTCCAGACGGCGCACGTTGCTTTATCAAAATTTTTTCTGGACCTGTGAGGAATATCCGAGTGGACACTATTCGAGAAATTTAGCTGGTTTTTGGTGAAAAGTTTAACGGCTGATGAGAGATTATGAGGTGTTTCTGTCGCTGTAAGGACTTCCCACGGGGCGGGACGTTACGCAGTGCTTCCAGGCGCTGTCATCGGCCTGTTTTGACCTGAAAACATCCTAATTTAAGGCTTAATTCACCCAGGACATCGTGAGAGAACAGAGAAGATTCAGAAGAGGCCGGCATGAGGACTTTATGCGGACATTCCACTGTTTAAGGACATTTTTTAATGAAAGATGTGCGCAGAAATTCGCCGAGTCGTTTCCGTGACGACTCGGTGAATCTGTGTGCGCTGCAACAGGAAAAGCACCTCCGTGTTGAAAACCATTTGTAAAATTCAGGTGGCTTTTGATGGCTTTCAACAAGTGAGTAACTGAGAAATTGTTTAACAGCTTGGGCATGTTCCAACTTGCCCGTTAAGGTTTCCAACGGAGGTGTTTTTCCTGTTGCGACCCCCCGCGGTCGGGTCCAGCCCGACATGCGACTCTGCCCGCACGTTCTTTCATTACAAAATGTCCGTTAACAATGGAATGTCCGAATAAACTCCTCATGCCGACTTCTTCTGAAAGTTCTCTGTTCTCTGACGACTTCCTGGGTCAACAGAGCCTGAAATGTGGAAGTTTTCAACTTGAAACGGCGAGACGCTGCCGCCTCGAAGCACAGATCGCCGTCAGGCGCCGTGGACCGTCCTTAAAGCGACACTACCAGACCAAAATCTCTCATCAGCCGTTAAAATTTTTACCGAAAACCAGCTGAATTTATCGAATGGTGTCCACTCAGTTGTGCCTTACAGTTTTGAAAAAATTTGATCAAACAAAGCAGCAGTCTCTGAGCCATTCCTAAACAATGAAAAAAATCGACGAGAGGGTGGGCCACTCCTCACTCAAAGACTGCCCACAGGCGAATGACGTAACCGACAGGCGTGAAAAAACTCTCGCATGCCCACGAGGGTTCAAGCATGTCTGATGTAATCACACGTGATCCAAATCCATATGGTTTTTGAAAAAAATAATAAGGTCGGATACTTTTCTAATAGACCTCGTATATATATATATATATATAAATAACTCCTCCACTTGCCTGAAGTGGAGGAGTATCTCGGGGTCTTGTTCACAAGTGAGGGCCGGATGGAGCGTGAGATCGACAGACGGATCGGTGCAGCATCTGCAATGATGCGGTCGCTGTATCGGACCACCGTGGTGAAGAGAGAGCTAAGTAGGGGGGCAAAGCTCTCGATTTACCGATCGGTCTACGTTCCGATCCTCACCTATGGTCATGAGATTTTAGCATGCAAGCTGCAATGCGTGCGCTCTGTGTGGCTGATATAAGCTCTGATATTTTCCCATATCAGACCGTCACCATGACAATCAGTCTAGATTGTGTATCACATTCGTTACAAACCAGAAAGCTAAAAACTAAGTCAGATGTGAACATATTTCATAAATATCTAAACAGCACCAAAAAACACATAGATTGAAAGTTTACCAGCCAGTGTAGGGCATCCCTACACTGGCTTCCAGTCGCTGCAAGATCTGTTATTAGTTTATAAGATTGTTCATGGCCTTGCACCCCCCTATCTGGCTGACCTGGTAAGCCCCTACGTACCAACCTGCGTTCTCAGGGTGCAGGACTTCTGTGTCTTCCCAGGGTGAATAAAAGGTCTGCCGGTCACAGAGCTTTCTCCTACTGTGCCCCAGCTCTGTGGAACGATCTCACGGCACACATAGGGCAGTCTGATACTGTGGAGACTTTTAAGTCACGTTTAAAGACTCATTTGTTTTCCTTGTTTTATCATTAGTGTTATGATGTGCTTTTATTGTTGTATTCTTTTATGCTTTTGCCTTTTTATTGTGTTTTAAAATTTTTAATTCAGTTTTTTCTGTTTTTATTATGCAATTCATCACGAACTGGCGCTATATAAATTAAAAAATTTGAATTTGAAGTGAATGATTTGGACTGTGAGCCCAAAACCATCAGCAGCATTCATGTTTGCCCAGGTCATAAACTGTTTGACCCACGACCTACTGACACACACAGGGACAGACAGGCCACTTCACACATACAGGATTACAATGTGTTCAGTTTACCGTCTTGCCTCCTTTGCCAATGACCCGTCCTGCGGCGGCAGCAGCCATCTTGATGTGCGTCTCCAGCTTCACCTCTTCCTTTGGTCCAAAGAAGTTTTCCTCCTTCAGTTTGCCATAGATTCTGCCCTGGGCCTGCACCAGCACATTCACACGTTCACACTTTATTCAAACTGGAAAACTCTTGTGTTTACATCACACTTCACCATCTCAGTAAACAATCTTCAGTTTTATAAACATCTGTCTGTGGTACATGTCTGAAGGTTCCTGATGTGTTTTCAGTAATTACCTTGAACTGGGCCTCGGGGGGTCCTGTAACAATCACCATCCTCATTTTAGAGTCTGGACTTTCAGCTGGGGCAATCTGGAGGAGAACAACAAGGACGGCTCGCATGAACAAGTGCACTGACCTTAAAGACCGATTCTGATTCAAGGGTTTCCATTACGCCATGGTGTCATCTTCATGTCTCATCTCACTCAAAATATCACCCAGAGGAGCTGGAAACCATCGTTTCATACAAGCAACGCAGACTGTGAGGTCACATAGTTTAGAAAAGGTGTTTGTGAGCACAATCTGTGAACAAACCATGTCCTTCTTACAGACAAACCAAAGCACCAGGTTACTCTGAAGCCACACCTCCTATCACCCGAGTCTGGCACAGTCTTGATGTTGAAAACCCTGAGGTCAACAAAGGCTTTAGAGATCTGTGATACTGAGCTCCAGGATGGAGCTCCAGATGGCTTTACCCCATCCTGTTCAAAATGAGATGTCACAAGCTTGTAGCATCCGCCACACTTGGCTTTGTCCAGGCAGATAACCTGTGTGCACTGACTCAAATCGGTCTGAAGTGATAAAATAATCTTTATTGGTCCCACATAGTACACAGGCCCATAGCCAGTTTGTTGACCATGAACCAACACCCGACAGAGATCATGAACTAATGCCCCATCAGAGACCTCCCAACAGACAGCGTCACCCACCAGCACCCCAACACCCCACCATGCCCCTCAGGGTCAAGGTCCTCACACCAGAACATTGACATACTTTTGAAATCCCTTACATTTCCATGAAAATGGAATCGTTGTATATGCTGTGACATTACTGGGATGTTTTCCGAAACAACCAAGGTTCTACCAAGGGTCTACTAAAGTTATGTTACGGGTGTGCTATGGTTCTTTTTGCAAGCATCACTTAGCAAGCATCACAGTATCAGTCTGGTGTGTTAAGTCACCAAAGCAGTGACTTAGTGCTGTCAACTCAGACAAACATGGTCATGTGAAGCATTATGCTTGGTTTACACGCTACCTCACTCACTACCATGTAAAAGTCACATGACCGAATTAAGCAATTGTCCCATTTATCAGGTCTGGTTGACAGGTTAGTCTGGACGCAAATGCAGACAACAAGCTCTGTAAGTAAATGCAGTTTACTGAAGCAGTAAACGGGGTCCGGTACACAGTGAGGCAATCCAACAAGTGTAACAATACCAAAAACATCAGGCAAAAAGCGTGGTCGAGGATACAGGCAGGTAGTCGTAACACATGTGAGGCATATAGGTCGAGAATACACAAAACAGAGCTGGAGAGAAGGCACTAGGCGCATCAATCTGGCAAGGGAGCAAGGCAAAATGAGGAGCTTATACTGTATACACCCAGGTGATGAGGTGCAGATATAGAGCAGGAAAGCTCCAGAATGAGGGAAACACCCACCACCAAGAGCCAGCAGAGACAGACAAGAGTGAAAGGGACTGTTGGGAAAGTGTAGGAACACGGACCCACAACAGGGGGCGCAAATGAACGGACAATGGAGTAAGTCAAAATAACAACGCTTTACTGTTGTGAATGTGCACAACGAATACAACCAATTACAGAAATGGACAAAAGTCAATACACAAAGGTGTCGTGTGGGCAGGCTCGAAGATAGGAGACGCCTCTCCAAGGTAAGACCGGAACCACACGGCTTCCTCCGCCACAGGACCCCGGGAATACTGGAGCCGCCAAGTCCCGAACTCCCAGGTGGCCACTGCCTCCGCGTGTCGGACCTGGTACTGCTGGCGAGGGAAAAAGAACAGTTAGATGGGGGCGCGTTTGCACCCAGAACTCCGAACGGCAGGAAAGGTACCTCCACCTCTCGTTGGAACAGTAAACCAATAACTAGCTCAGTCAAAACTGTGTA
The DNA here is from genome assembly GCF_902500255.1 of Thalassophryne amazonica. NCBI lineage: Eukaryota > Metazoa > Chordata > Actinopteri > Batrachoidiformes > Batrachoididae > Thalassophryne > Thalassophryne amazonica. Next base: position 88,153,198 of record NC_047118.1, read on the forward strand.
CTCAGTAGGCTTTGATATGTTACCTCTCTGGTAGAAACAATATCTCGGCAATGAGGTGGAGATGCCGTCCTGCTGATATACCCCACTGATGATTGCCGTCAGCTGTCTCAGGTGATGGGTGACAGCTGTCACCGAGGCTGCTCCCGTGAGGCGGCGGCGCCCTCTGGTGCCTGGAGCCCGCACTCCAGGCAGGGCGCCCTCTGGTGATGGTGGGCCAGCAGTACCTCCTCTTCAGCAGCCCACACAACAGGGACAGACAGACCCAAACAGGAATAACCCCAAAAAGAGACTAAACCAAACAGAAAGTAACTGAACAAATAAATCAAAGCAATAAAATAAAAGCCGACAAAACTCAAATCCTGACACCATTAAATTGACCAGACTCGGTCTCTGTTTCAATGCATTTTAAAAGTGCATGCTTCAAGCTTTATGCAAGTTTTTCAATTATGTTAATAGGCCTACTATAAGCTGAATTATGATTAATAATTTCTGCAATGTTTTTTTGTGAATTTTATGGTCATATTTGGTGCGCGTATTTGCTAAAAGCCGCCGTAAACAATCTCACATTTCCTCATTCAACTGCGCTGAGCGCTCTGTCTCACCCAGGAGAGCACAGAAAAAAACCCACACCTTCCACTCTATCACTGGTGGAACCCTACGACATAAGCCAATCAGGATCATCAACCCACGTGGCGTCTCTGAGGACTTTCTGGACAAAACACCACCAAAAGCAGACAAAGTAACACTGCCTCCTGCTGGACAGAAGCAGGAATGATGAAATGAGATTATTCCAATGCAAAAAAAATACATGTCTAACAAGTCAGAGAATCAGGATGCTCAAAATAAATTATATGTTTTTGTTTGTTGTTGTTTTTATTTATTTATTTGTTTATTCTAATCAATTTAGCTTTGCAAAGGGACTATATGACCCATTCAGAAACACTCCCATTATAACTTTTACACTTAAGTTTATATTGTGATATATTCAATTTATATCATGATATGAATTTTAAGTCATATTGCCCAGCCCTACTTCAGACCCTTGGAAGAAACAGGACGGTTTTTCAGCAGCTGCATCTGTGACTGATCGGCCCTATTTAGAATCTGCTCTGCTCATCCTGCTCAGGGAGGGGGCAAAAAATGCCTTAAATGATGCCTTAAATGATGTCTGCTTCTGTCTGGATTACTGCATCCAGCGGGTCACCAACTCTGTGATATAAAGCAAAAACATTTGTGATGAAATTTGGCAGCTGAAACATACAAACCTTAATGGACAACAAAATCCACAGCATTGGTTTTTCCATAAAGAACTCTCTCCTTCCACAACTGAGTGAACTCGCAGTGGGTGACTGATGACACTCAGACTTCAACTTGCGAGTGAATGCCATGCCATCGTCATCAGTGATCAACAAGGCAAGGCAAGAAATGACAGCAGAGGTGTTGCCACCAAAGCAATCTAACCCCCCTCCCCAAGGACAAGCACCTCGTCAAAGCAAGGCTGTCCTGAACCTGCTGAAGACCAACAATGACATCAATGCTTGATGGAAAGAACACTTTGAAGACGTCTTGAACACCAACCTACAACCCCAATTCCAATGAAGTTAGTACATTGTGTAAAATGTAAATAAAAACTGAATACAATGATTTGCAAATCCTCTTCAACCTATATTCAATTAAATACACCACAAAGACAAGATATTTAATGTTCAAACTGATAAACTTGATTGTTTTTGTGCAAATATTTGCTCATTTTGAAATGGATGCCTGCAACACGTTTCAAAAAAGTTGGGACAGTGGCAACAAAAGACTGGGAAAGTTGATGAATGCTCAAAGAACACCTGTTTGGAAACAGGTGAGTGTCATGAATGGATATAAATGAGCATCCCCAAAAGTCTCAGCTGTTCATAAGCAAAGATGGGGTGAGGATCACCATTTTGTGAACAACTGCGTGAAAAAAAGTCCCAACAGTTTAAGAACAATTGTCAATGTTTAATTGCAAGGAATTTAAGGATTCCATCACCTACAGTCCATAATATAATCAGAAGATTCAGAGAATCTGGAGAACTTTCTACACGTAAGCAACAAAGCCAAAAACCAACATTGAATGCCCGTGACCTTTGATCCCTCAGGCGGCACTGCATTAAAAACAACATTAGTGTGTAAAGGATCTTACCGTGTGGGCTCAAGAACACTTCAGAAAACCATTGTCAGTTAATACAGTTCGTCACTACATCTACAAGTGCAAGTTAAAACTCTACCATGCAAAGTGAAAGCCAAACATCAACAACATCCAGAAATGTCGCCGTCTTCTCTGGACCCGAGCCCATTTTCAATTTCCAGAGAAATTGAAATGGACAGACACAAAGTGGAAAAGTGTGCTGTGGTCTGATGAGTCCACATTTCAAATTGTTTTTGGAAATCATGGACGTCGTGTCCTCTGGACAAAAGAGGAAAAAGACCATCCAGATTGTTACCAGTGCAAAGTTCAAAATCCAGCATCTGTGATGGTATGGGGGTGTGTTAGTGCCCATGGCATGGACAACTTACACATCTGTGATGGCACCATCAATGCTGAAAGGTACATCCAGGTTTTGGAGCAACACATGCTGCCATCCAAGCAACGTCTTTTTCAGGGACGTCCCTGCTTATTTCAGCAAGACAATGCCAAGACACATTCTGCACATGTTACAACAGCATGGCTTCATAGTAAAAGAGTGCAGGTACTAGACTGGCCTGCCTGCAGTCCAGACCTGTCACCCATTGAAAATGTGTGGCGCATTATGAAGTGCAAAATACGACAACGGAGACCCCGAACTGTTGAACATACATCAAGTAAGAATGGGAAAGAATTCAACCTACAAAGCTTCAACAAATTAGTGTCCTCAGTTCCCAAACGCTTATTGAGTGTTGTTAGAAGGAAAGGTGATGTAACACAGTGGTAAACATACCACTGTCCCAGCTTTTTTGAAACATGTTGCAGGCATCCATTTCAAAATGAGCAAATATTTGCACAAAAACGATAAAGTTTATCAGTCTGAACATTAAATATCTTGTCTTTGTGGTGTATTCAATTGAATATAGGTTGAAGAGGATTTAAAAATCATTGTATTCTGTTTTTATTTACATTTTACACAACATCCCAACTTCATTGGAACTGGGGTTGTAATTACGGAAGAGGAGGAACCACTCAAACATTAACCTTCACCCAACTCCTGACTAAACTCTCGTCACCCTTATGGGCATGAAAAACATCAGTCTGAGACCACTAGCAGAGATCATCCTTCCTGACGTCCAGAATGGTTTCTGACCATCAACAGACAGCAGACATGATCTTCACTGTCTGCCAATTTCAAGAAAAGTGTTGCGTGCACACCAGCCATTGTACCTTGTCATCCATTCCTGCATTTCAGGCCTGCAACTCATTAAAATAAGTTGGGACAGCGGCAATTAAAGGCTAGTAATGAGGTATAATAAAAGCTGGTGGTAATTTTATCATTTCTTCACTAAAACAAGGGTTTGACATTGAGGACACCAAGCGATAAAATATTTCAGGTGTTATTTTTGTCTCATTCTTCCTTGAACATGAGGGATGAGTATCAAGAACCGGTTCCTTTCAAGTATCATTAAGAAATGATTCGATCCACCGACATCAATAACCTTTTTGCTTAACGATTCCCTTATCGGTCCTTCAGAGTGGCCGTTGTTTTTGGGGGTGTTTGTCAGGAAAATGATCATTTCTCTACATTGATTACAGACCCTGCAGCGGGTCTGTAATCAACTTTTCTGCAGCGCCGCTTTGCTTTGAACCTTGAACCAATCGAAGCAGTGATTCACAGAACGAAGCAGTGCTTTGATCTGGTGCTTCGCTGGTTCCTTGTTTTATTTCGCTTTATCTTTATTTTTCCCCGCTAAAACCCTAAAGAGCATATGTCTGTGAGTAATATTTGAACCGACCTGTTATGGTCTTCTGAAACAGTTGATAGATGTATTTTATAACTTAAAAATGGGACAGATGCTAACGCGTTAGAATGTCTATGGCGTTTTCAATGTTAAAGTTAGCATTAAGCTGTTCACATCTCAGCAGGTTGTGTGTGCATTTGTTTTCTGTATAATAATTAATGGCTCAGCGTTCGTTGTTGTAAAAGAGTCAAATTGTATTTTTTTTTATTTACTTTTATTCATATATTAATAATAATAGCACCAACAACAATAATAGTACATAATAAAGTACATGCATGTAATAATAACTCATAATAACTAATAATGCTACAATTTTAGAGAAAGAGACAAAAAGAACCTGATGAAACAAAACTGTTGTGAAAGTGTAGGAACACGGACCCACAACAGGGGGCGCAAATGAACGGACAATGGAGGAAGTCAAATAACAACGCTTTACTGTTGTGAATAAGCACAACAAACACGGCAGATCACAATAGTAAGCAATGAAGTCAATTCACAAAAATGTGTCACGTGGGCAGGCTCGAAGATAAGAGACGTCCGTCCAAAGCAGAACCGGAACCACACGATTTCCTCCGCCACCGAACCCCGGGAATACTGGAGCCGCCAAGTCCCGAACTCCCAGGTGGCCACTGCCTCCGCTTGTCGGATCTGGTACTGCTGGCGAGGAACAAAAAACAGTTAGATGTGGATGCGTTTGCACCCAGCAACACGTATGGTGGGAAAACCACCTCCACCTCTCATCAGAAACTGGTAAGTGCAGGAGTGTGAGTACTTATCAAAGAGGTAGGGAAAAAGTCCAACACAGTCTCCAGCTGTAAATACTCACTGTCTGCTATTAAACACACAAAGCAACAAAGTATTATTGTCGGGAAGACAACACAATCGGCTGAGCACTTTACCTCCTAGGTAGAGCAATATCTCGGCAATGAGGTGGAGATGTCGTCTTGCTGATATACTACTGAAGATCAGATGACTGGTGACAGCTGTCGTAGGTGATAAGTGACAGCTGTCACCCCGGCTGCTCCTGTGAGGCGGCAGCACCCTCTTGTGCCTGGAGCCCGCACTCCAGGCAGGGTGTCCTCTGGTGGTGGTGGGCCAGCAGTACCTCCTCTTCAGCGGCCCACACAACAGGACCCCCCCCTCAACGGGCGCCTCCTGGCGCCCGACCAGGCTTGTCCGGGTGGCGGCTGTAGAAGTCGGCCAGGAGGGCCGGGTCCAGGATGAAGCTCTTCTTCACCCAGGAGCGTTCTTCGGGTCCGTACCCCTCCCAGTCCACCAAATACTGGAAGCCCCGGCCCATCCTACGGACATCCAAGAGCCGGCGCACATCGATGATTCGGGCAGGAGGTGGTGCCGGACCCAGAGCACAGAGGGGTGAGGTGTGATGCGGCTTTATCCGGGACACATGGAACACAGGATGGATCCGCAGTGAGGCCGGAAGCTGAAGCCTCACTGCGGCTGGACTGATGACCTTGAGGATCTTGAAGGGGCCGATGTAACGATCCTGCAGTTTAGGGGAGTCCACTTTGAGGGGTATGTCCTTTGTCGACAACCACACCTCCTGCCCTGGCCGATACGCAGGGGCCGGGGTCCGCCGACGGTCTGCATGGGCTTTTGCCCTCGTCCGGGCCTTTAGCAAAGCAGAACGGGCAGCGCGCCACACCCGACGGCACTTCCGCAGGTGGGCCTGGACCGAGGGCACACCGACCTCTCCCTCAACCACCGGAAACAACGGGGGCTGGTACCCCAGACTCACCTCAAAAGGGGAGAGGCCGGTGGCAGAAGACACCTGGCTGTTATGGGCATACTCGATCAAGGCCAAATGGGTACTCCAGGCCGCCGGGTGTTACTGGTGGTGTCTTATGTGTGATTAGAGGGAGTAGGGAGCCATCTAGTGCCCGCACCTGCACTGGTGAAGTAAGCGCCACCAGAGGGAGCCCTGCCTCCCTGGCCCATCTGCTGTCTAGCAGATTCCCTTCAGAGCCCGTGTCCACCAGTGCTGGGGCCTGAAGGGTTAAATCCTCGTAAAGGATTGTAACTGGGAGTCGTGTGGCAATATGGGTATGTCCCACGTGAATGTCTTGGCCCACCCCTAGCCCAGTTTCTAGGGGCGGGCGTTGGTGTTTAACCGCTCGGGGCAGTCTCTCAATTGGTGCTCTATCGAGCCACAAACAAAGCACGCTCCGCGGACCAGCCTCCTCGGTCTATCTGGTGGTCTAAATGTGGCCCTGCTCGTGTCCATAGCTTCATCAGCAGGGGAAGCTGTAACCATACGGAGCGTAGAGGCCGTAGAGTGTGGGGAGGGCGGAACTCGGTCGGAACCGGAAGGGAGAGGGACGGCGCGTGCCCGGCCACGCCCTTCGTCTCGTTCAACAAAACAAAAACAACAGAAAAGATAAAACCAACTAACAATGAAAATAAATACATACATACAGAAATAAATGTTTCCTGTGAACACCTAGTGACTCTTACACCTCCACTTCATCCCTGTTTTATTTAAGTTTAATGACAGTTTGTTTTGGTCAGTTTCAATGTGTTTCAATGTTAATTTCTTCAGTGATTTCCTCCAGAACTATCTGCCAAACTAGAAAACTGCTGCATCCTAGTAAGAGCAGAATACTACTGGAATGAATTTGAAGAAGGAAAGTTGTTTTTTTTTTTTTCCTCACTAAATGGATGCTGCACTCACTGCAGTTTATTGTCTGGAATAGTCCCAGATTGCATTTCAGAGCTTCTAGAATTCAAACATTTTCGTGCGGGTGGTGTTGGGGGGTAATTTTGGGTTTAACCTTTTTTTATTTTTCACCACTTTCATCCCTGAATATGTCAATTGTGAGTCACTTTTGTGCAGATTAAAGTCACTAACTGGGACTCCTGTCTTGTTGGGAGAAAGAAACGAGAATCGTCCTCCGTTCTGTTCACACAGCTCCAAACGCTGCGCGGCTCTCTGACGAGTCGAGTTAGAACGATAGAGTCTAGTCAGAATTAATAACTTCAAAGCAAAATGCTGTTCAAATCAAATGACACCTCTTTCAAAATGTTGTAATACAAACAACGCTATTATTGATTTTTATTTATGTCCAGAGATCAAGGATCCAGTGACCAATTGAAAATGTTGTTGACATAGAAAACCTGTAAAGCCTACTTTTAGTTCACAGAAAAGTCACAAAAGGTATCAATAAGGGAATTGATAAGGAATTGGATCAATAAGAGGAATTGATAATGGCATCGATATCGATAAAATCTTATCAATACCCATCCCTATTGAACACACATCTTAAGCTGTGCAACAGTACAGGGTCATCATTCTCTATGAAGGGACAGGTCAGGACTGCAGGCAGGCCTGTCCAGGATCCATACCTTCTTCTTCTGCAGCCATGCCTTTGCAGTGTGTGCAGAATGTGGTTTTTTATTGTCTTGTTGAAAGCTGCATGGATGTCTCTGGAAAAGATGTTGTCGTGAATACAGCACATGTTGCTCTAAAATCTCAGTTTAGATTTCGGCATTCACTGTGAAGTCAAACTGGAGGTTCTGTGAAAAGCTGCAGTTTTTGAAGGAATGGAGCAAAACAAACAAAAAAATCAGCTGGGTGGAACCATTTTGCCGCTGCAGGGATGCTACCTGGGGCATAAAGAGAGACGCACACGGCACCTGCAGGAGAACCGCTCTTTGGCGTGAAGACACTCAAACAAACTCGTGGAGATCTGCAGCCGATTGTGCACGACTAGTTTTTTCACCTTCTTGCCTTCTTGGCTCATTCATCCACTTACCAGCATGCTGCCTTGTTGCTTGCTACCTGCTAAACTGCAAAATAAAAGAAGGAAAAAGGCAACTGCTTGGTCACTGAGTGGAGTCCAGCTCAAGTCCAAGTAGATGAATCGTCCTTCTTCAAGTCGGGAAAACTGCACAAGTTAAATCCATCCTCAATTCACCAGTGAAAATAAATGGTCACTGGAAGAGGGGAAAACACTTGACATTAATTCTGCATCACAGAGTGTAAATGAGCTTTGATACGGGCACCGACAACCCCAGATCATGACACACCCTGGCTTTTGGACTTGTTGCTGATAACAGTCTGGATGGTCCAAGAGAACTTCTGAGCTGAACTTTTCAAAATAATAGCGAATTTACAGAAAAGTGACTTTCCTTTTCTGTACTCTACAACACTGCTCTTAAAGATTTAACTTTTTCTAAATTCACAAAGACTTTTAATCTGGCTCCAACAAACTTTTTAAAAGCTATCAGAACCTATTTTCAACAAACACCTTCCACCTCTGGGGTCCAGCAAGCTGACAACAGACCTGACCGCAAGCATCAGCCATCCTTTCGGTAAAACCAGCCAACACTGAAGCCTTGGGATCGCTGGGGAGACCTTTAACCCGTGACCCAAGTGAGCTCACGCTGCAAACAGCCTAACCCGTCAACGATGGACGGACAGTTCATCCGAACCAATTCTTCAATGGATCAGCTAAGTGGCCCAGTTAAAGACAGTAAGTAACATACAAATAAATTATTTAAAAAAATCATACATTATGATTTCCAGACATGGGCACAATTTGGTGGGGAATAAGGGGACATGCCCCCCACCCCCACCTTTTCAACCGGGGGGGACAGAATATGGTATGTCCCCCCCCACCTTCTGACATATATGTGTGTACTTGAAACATGCTATGTCAGTCTTATGTGCAAAACCATGTCAGTCTTATGTGTCAGAATAGTATCTTTGTTTCTGCAAGTTTGTATTTTTAGCAGCATTGACAGCATTGACTTGTTTCCAACACCTGTTTCTTGTTGTTGTCTTCCGGGGGCCAGAGCAGGCGACATTGAAGGAAATTTGAAACTGCTGGCTAAGGCTAAGCGTAAATTTGGTAAGATTGTAATTCACGTCGGCAGTAATGACACCTGGTTACGCCAATCGGAGGTCACTAAAATTAACATTAAATCGGTGTGTAACTTTGCAAAAACAATGTCGGACTCTGTAGTTTTCTCTGGGCCCCTCCCCAATCGGACCGGGAGTGACATGTTTAGCCGCATGTTCTCCTTGAATTGCTGGCTGTCTGAGTGGTGTCCAAAAAATGAGGTGGGCTTCATAGATAATTGGCAAAGCTTCTGGGGAAAACCTGGTCTTGTTAGGAGAGACGGCATCCATCCCACTTTGGATGGAGCAGCTCTCATTTCTAGAAATCTGGCCAATTTTCTCCAGGGTTGGGACCAGGAAGCAGAGTTGTAGTCTTACACACCTCTCTGCAGCTTCTCTCCCCCTGCCATCCCCTCATTACCCCATCCCCGTAGAGACGGTGCCTGCTCCCAGACTACCAATAACCAGCAAAAATCTATTTAAGCATAAAAATTCAAAAAGAAAAAATAATATAGCACCTTCAACTGCACCACAGACTAAAACAGTTAAATGTGGTCTATTAAACATTAGGTCTCTCTCTTCTAAGTCCCTGTTGGTAAATTATATAATAATTGATCAACATATTGATTTATTCTGCCTTACAGAAACCTGGTTACAGCAGGATGAATATGTTAGTTTAAATGAGTCAACACCCCCGAGTCACACTAACTGTCAGAATGCTCGTAGCACGGGCCGAGGTGGAGGATTAGCAGCAATCTTCCATTCCAGCGTATTAATTAATCAAAAACCCAGACAGAGCTTTAATTCATTTGAAAGCTTGTCTCTTAGTCTTGTCCATCCAAATTGGAAGTCCCAAAAACCAGTTTTATTTGTTATTATCTATCGTCCACCTGGTCGTTACTGTGAGTTTCTCTGTGAATTTTCAGACCTTTTGTCTGACTTAGTGCTTAGCTCAGATAAGATAATTATAGTGGGCGATTTTAACATCCACACAGATGCTGAGAATGACAGCCTCAACACTGCATTTAATCTATTATTAGACTCTATTGGCTTTGCTCAAAAAGTAAATGAGTCCACCCACCACTTTAATCATATCTTAGATCTTGTTCTGACTTATGGTATGGAAATAGAAGACTTAACAGTATTCCCTGAAAACTCCCTTCTGTCTGATCATTTCTTAATAACATTTACATTTACTCTGATGGACTACCCAGCAGTGGGGAATAAGTTTCATTACACTAGAAGTCTTTCAGAAAGCGCTGTAACTAGCTTTAAGGATATGATTCCTTCTTTATGTTCTCTAATGCCATATACCAACACAGTGCAGAGTAGCTACCTAAACTCTGTAAGTGAGACAGAGTATCTCGTCAATAGTTTTACATCCTCATTGAAGACAACTTTGGATGCTGTAGCTCCTCTGAAAAAGAGAGCTTTAAATCAGAAGTGTCTGACTCCGTGGTATAACTCACAAACTCGTAGCTTAAAGCAGATAACCCGTAAGTTGGAGAGGAAATGGCGTCTCACTAATTTAGAAGATCTTCACTTAGCCTGGAAAAAGAGTCTGTTGCTCTATAAAAAAGCCCTCCGTAAAGCTAGGACATCTTTCTACTCATCACTAATTGAAGAAAATAAGAACAACCCCAGGTTTCTTTTCAGCACTGTAGCCAGGCTGACAAAGAGTCAGAGCTCTATTGAGCTGAGTATTCCATTAACTTTAACTAGTAATGACTTCATGACTTTCTTTGCTAACAAAATTTTAACTATTAGAGAAAAAATTACTCATAACCATCCCAAAGACGTATCGTTATCTTTGGCTGCTTTCAGTGATGCCGGTATTTGGTTAGACTCTTTCTCTCCGATTGTTCTGTCTGAGTTATTTTCATTAGTTACTTCATCCAAACCATCAACATGTTTATTAGACCCCATTCCTACCAGGCTGCTCAAGGAAGCCCTACCATTATTTAATGCTTCGATCTTAAATATGATCAATCTATCTTTGTTAGTTGGTTATGTACCACAGGCTTTTAAGGTGGCAGTAATTAAACCATTACTTAAAAAGCCATCACTTGACCCAGCTATCTTAGCTAATTATAGGCCAATCTCCAACCTTCCTTTTCTCTCAAAAATTCTTGAAAGGGTAGTTGTAAAACAGCTAACTGATCATCTGCAGAGGAATGGTCTATTTGAAGAGTTTCAGTCAGGTTTTAGAATTCATCATAGTACAGAAACAGCATTAGTGAAGGTTACAAATGATCTTCTTATGGCCTCGGACAGTGGACTCATCTCTGTGCTTGTTCTGTTAGACCTCAGTGCTGCTTTTGATACTGTTGACCATAAAATTTTATTACAGAGATTAGAGCATGCCATAGGTATTAAAGGCACTGCGCTGCGGTGGTTTTAATCATATTTGTCTAATAGATTACAATTTGTTCATGTAAATGGGGAATCTTCTTCACAGACTAAAGTTAATTATGGAGTTCCACAAGGTTCTGTGCTAGGACCAATTTTATTCACTTTATACATGCTTCCCTTAGGCAGTACTATTAGACGGTATTGCTTAAATTTTCATTGTTACGCAGATGATACCCAGCTTTATCTATCCATGAAGCCAGAGGACACACACCAATTAGCTAAACTGCAGGATTGTCTTACAGACATAAAGACATGGATGACCTCTAATTTCCTGCTTTTAAACTCAGATAAAACTGAAGTTATTGTACTTGGCCCCACAAATCTTAGAAACATGGTGTCTAACCAGATCCTTACTCTGGATGGCATTACCCTGACCTCTAGTAATACTGTGAGAAATCTTGGAGTCATTTTTGATCAGGATATGTCATTCAAAGCGCATATTAAACAAATATGTAGGACTGCTTTTTTGCATTTACGCAATATCTCTAAAATCAGAAAGGTCTTGTCTCAGAGTGATGCTGAAAAACTAATTCATGCATTTATTTCCTCTAGGCTGGACTATTGTAATTCATTATTATCAGGTTATCCTAAAAGTTCTGACGCAACTCCACAATACATGGAGAAATGTGGCAGGGGTGGGATTTGAACCCGGAACCTTCTGAACTGAAACCAAGCGCATTAACCACTTGGCCACCACCCCCTAAACTTATGCAAAAACAAATCTTGAGAAAAAAAAATACAGTATGTGATAGTTAATAATTATTAAGAGCCTGTTCTTTCATATGTATGAATACATTTTACCACATTGCAGTTGTTTTTTTAATGAAAACTCAACCTATCATTCTTTTTGAGTTCTACACGTGGTGATACCTTATTTACACCAGGATGTTAATAAAATCAATGCTGGCTATTCTCAGAATAAAGTACTTATATCCACAGTTTCAAATTACGCAAATGGTGTCCACTTTATGGTCTTCTCAAAACATTAAAATTACTGTTCTGGATGCTCAGAATGCATCTGAGCTTATCTCAAAATCATTGGCTACTGGGGCCTAAAGCATATGGGCTTTGGCCCTGCGGGCCTCGCACTTTGTCCCCCCAATTTCTAGTTCTAAATTGCACGCTTGGTTCCAGAAAAAGGGTTTTGTTGTCAATGGATGCAAAGTGGCTTCTATTTAAACATATTCATATATTTGTTTAATAATTTTCTTAATAATTGGCTTCAAATTTCATCACTAAATTCTAATCAGATTTAAAGTCTTTAAGCTTTATCTCTACTTTCTTTAAATGTCTCATGAGTAAGAAAATTGTGTCCATAAATGAATTTGTTTAATGAATGTCCACTCAAAATGCCAATAAACTGTTCATTCCTTGTATAATTGTAAATAAAATGTAAATATTTCTGCTGTGGTTCATTTTGTGTTCAGAAGGAAACCCTTGGTCAATCATGTCATAGAATTCAGACTTTCAGACCCAAGACTGATTGATTAATTTGAGACTGATTAATTAAATTGAGACTGATTAATTAAATTGAGACTGACTGATTAATTTGAGACTGATTAATTAAATTGAGACTGAAAGTTTGAAAGTTCTCCCACTTAGAAATCATGGAGGGGTCTGAAATTTTCATCTTAGGTGCATGTCCACTGTGAGAGACATAATCTAAAAAAAAAAAAACGGAAATCACAATGTTTGATTTTTTAATAATTTATTTGTATGTTACTGCTGCAAATAACAATTTCAACACCTGTGAAAATCAATGTTAATATTTGGTACAGTAGCCTTTGTTTGTAATTACAGAGGTCAAACGTTTCCTGTAGTTTTTCACCAGGTTTGCACACACTGCAGCAGGGATTTTGGTCCACTCCTCCATACAGATCTTCTCTAGATCAGCCAGGTTACTGGGCTGTTGCTGAGAAACACGGAGTTTGAGCTCCCTCCAAAGATTTTCTATTGGGTTTAGGTCTGGAGACTGGCCAGGCCACTCCAGAACTTTGATGTGCTTCTTCTGGAGCCACTCCTTGGTTATCCTGGCTGTGTGCTTCGGGTCATTGTCATGTTAGAAGACCCATCCACGACCCATCTTCAGTGCTCTAACTGAGGGAAGGAGGTTGTTCCCCAAAATCTCACAGTACATGGCCCCTGTCATCCTCTCCTTAATACAGTGCAGTCGTCCTGTCCCATGTGCAGAAAAACACCCCTAAAGCATGATGCTTTTACCCCCATGTTTCACAGTAGGGACGGTGTTTTTGGGATGGTACTCAGCATTCTTCTTCCTCCAAACACAGCAAGCGGAATTAAGACCAAAAAGTTCTATTTTGGTCTCATCTGACCACATAACTTTCTCCCATGACTCCTCTGGATCATCCAAATGGTCATAGGCAAACTTAAGACAGGCTTGGATGTGTGTTGATTTAAGCAGGGGAACCTTCCGTGCCATGCATGATTTTAACCCATGACGTCTTAGTGTATTACCCACAGCAACCTTGGAAACAGTGGTGCCAGCTCTCTTCAGGTCATTGACCAGCTCCTCCCGTGCAGTTCTGGGCTGATTCCTCACCTTTCTTAGGATCATTGATAAGCCACGAGGTGGGATCTTGCATGGAGCCCCAGTCTCAGGGAGATCGACAGTCATGTTTAGCTTCTTCCATTTTCTAATAATTACTCCAACAGTTTTTTCACCAAGCTGCTTGGCAATTGCCCCGTAGCCCTTTCCAGCCTTGTGGAGGTCTACAATTTTGTCTCTGGTGTCTTTGGACAGCTCTTAGCCATGTTAGTAGTTGGAGTCTTACTGATTGTGTGGGGTGGACAGGTGTCTTTATGTAGCTAACGACCTCAAATAGGTGCTTCTAATTTGGAATAATAAGTGGAGTGGAGGTGGACTTTTTAGAGGCGGACTAACAGATCTTTGAGGGCTAGAATTTTTGCTGATTGGCAGGTGTTTAAATACTTATTTGCAGCAGTAACATACAAATAAATTATTTAAAAAAATCATACATTGTGATTTCCAGAGTTTTTTTTTTTTTTTGGATGATGTCTCTCACAGTGGACATGCACCTAAGGGCTCTGTCCCACTGGGGAGAGGATTAATTGTGCATGAACTGAGTACACAAATTACGGGTGTTCACTGTCGTCCGCAACAAAAATGGCCAAAAATGACAAATGTCCCAGTATGAATTACAGATATATTAATAATATATAGCGAATATATGATGAACAATCACGGTTGTATAACGCATGTAGTGAGGAAACTGATCTGACACATTGAGATTATCACGGCAGTATTATGGGTGTATTATGATGCATTGCGCACATGTTGCGCGTGCACGCCATCTGCATTGTGGTCATAAATGAAGCACACTCAGGCTGTCGGCATCACTATTCACACCAACAATACAGCCTCTGGAGCAAATGCTGGACTTGGACAAGTTGACTGGATTAAAGAAGCAGTGAACAGGACGAGTGGTGACATCAGCGGACTGCATCAGAGCGCAGCTCGACTGAACGATTATAACAAGAAGGTAAATCTGTTATAAACATAGGAATAAATACTGTAACAGCTGCAGACAAGAAGGAAAAAACACGCAACTGTTTTATCAAGCCTTGACAATGTAAACAAGTCAAATAATTACCTTTTTAGACGGCTCAAAATGCTTTCTGCAGCTGGAGCCGCACGCACGCACGAACAGCCCAGATGCAGCTTCCTGTTGTGAAAGTGTAGGAACACGGACCCACAACAGGGGGCGCAAATGAACGGACAATGGAGGAGTCAAATAACACTGTTTTTACTGTTGTGAAACAGGCACAACAAATACAACCGATTACAATATTGAGACTGAGTTCAATTACTACGGTGTCGTGTGGGCAGGCTCGACGATAGGAGATGTCTGTCCAAGTCGAACCGGAACCAACCCGATTTCCTCTGCCACCGAACCCCGGGAATACTGGAGCCGCCAAGTCCCGAATTCCCAGGTGGCCACTGCCTCCGCTCGTCGGATCCGGTACTGCTGGCAAGAAACAGAAACAGTCAGGTGTGGGTGCGGCTGCACCCAGCAACACGGAGGGTGGAGAGTCCACCTCCACCTCTCGTTAACAACAATCAAGGAGTGTAGGAAGGTGAGTACTTATCCAAATGCTGTCCGGTAGTCAGCTGTCCTACAAATAATCAACAAGAATACAATTATAGTCACACGTATGTGTAGGCGGAGATTGTTACATCTTTGGTAAGGCGATATCTCGGCAAATGAGGTGGAGATGCCATCCTGCTGATATACCTCCTTGTTGATTGGGATCAGCTGTCTCCAGTGATGGGTGACAGCTGTCATCCTGGCTGCTCCTGTAAGGCGGCAGCGCCTCCGGTGCCTGGAGCCCGCACTCCAGGCAGGGCGCCCTCTGGTGGTGGTGGGCCAGCAGTACCTCCTCTTCAGCGGCCCACACAACACTTCCTCTGTGATTCAGGAGGTGATTAGACCCATTTTCAACAGCCAATTTGCAGAATAAAATGATTAATCCACCATGAAATAATTATTTTATATACGCAGCGTCCAGCACAGAGTGCGTGGCAGCCGGTAGAACAAAGAACGGCATCTAGCTGTGAACACAGCGCATCTAATTTGCATCCGCCGCAAATCAGATGCAAAGCAGACGTAATAAAACGCTTTATTCGTGGCCAATCTGTATGCAGTCACTACAACCATGGCTGGACTGGTTATCTGGCGTACTGGGCAAATCCCGCCAGGCCCTTGCACATTTTGGGCCCCCTCAGGTCGGTCATTAAAAAATATATGTATATAATTATAATTTTTATTGATTGCGATGGTAAAAAATGACACATAGAGGCCCATTGGATGCTTCTCCTGAGGCACATTGGGCTGGTCCAATGAAATTCCTTGGTTCTCGAAGGCCCGCCCCTCCCTACAGGCCCCCACCTGACCCAAGTCATCACTCAAAGTTTTGTCTATTCGGTCTGAGCTCGAGTGTTGAACAGAGAGTTGTGCGCAAAATGGAGAAGCAAAAGAGTGGAGCTGAGAAGCGAAAGGAAAAAAGAAAACAGAAATTAAAAGACGATGCAGCAAAATGTGCCAAAATCACAGATATGTTTAAAACCACAAGCTCGACCTCGGGTTTGTGTAGTGGGGCCGCCGGTCCGTCATTTCAAACTAGCCCGGGACCGACGTCGAGAGCACAGGTGGTGGAGAGTGAAGAGGAGGAGGAGGAGATGGAGATGGAGAGAAACATGACCCAGGCAGGGAGAGATTGAGGTCAGAATTCATCTCAACACTTGCTAGTAGCCGATGCAGTGTAGCTATTCAGCGCTTCGGCGTTTCATTTCCCATTTATTGCCTGAAACTAAGACTAAGTGGTCATCCTGACTTTCTCAAATCAGTCACAAACAAACTTTGACTTCTCTTGTATTGTTGCTCCAGCATATAGAACTCTTCCATTTGTCTTGAACTGTCACAAGGACGACCTGTGCTGTGTGTCTAAAGTCAGTGCTGGTGCGTGTTAGTTATGACATCCCCCCCTTTCACTTTCTCAAATCCAACTAATATCTTATTTCTACTCTCCTGCTTGTGTGTTGTGCAACTCTGATTTTATACAAAATGTATTTTTGTAATCTTTTCCTTCTTTAATGCCATGTCATTATCAAGACATCTGGTATGAAGTATTAGCTGCCTCGTGGTAGATGGATAGGTAAGAAGCCGACTAGCTGTGCTACTGTTTAGCAATCGCTGGTAGCCGTTCCAAGGTGGAGTAGCTCCTGCCAGCCTGGTGAGAAGGGGCAGAAAGACATGTGATACGCTGTGGAATTGGCATCAAATATTTGTGGTTGTTATTAACATTCCATTCAGTAAGATCACTGACAGTATCTCTCGACTGGAGCAATTGTAAGCTGAAAGTATGAAAATGTTTAACCTAGGAAATTATTACTAAGGGATTAATTTGATTCAGTAAGACTTAGAACATACAAGAGCGGCCCAGATGGAGTTGTGCACAACACAGCCCTTTTCTTACTGTACATTAACAGAAATCATATTTACCTCATGGCCTATGCAGCACAATGTCCCTACTGTTTCCATGTTATTCATATGACCATCTATATTTAAGGACATAATACATTAGGGAATTAGGAGTTGGAGCACCTGTGTGTGTGTGTGTGTGTGGTGCCTTAGCTTTGGTGTCAAATAATGCTCTGACTAGATTTGGTGTCCAACTTACAGTGTTGTGTTGTGAAAGTGTAGGAACACGGACCCACAACAGGGGGCTCAAATGAACGGACAATGGAGGAATCAAATAACACTGTTTTTACTGTTGTGAAAAAGGCACAACAAATACAACCGATTACAATATGGAGATTGAGTCTTATTACAACGGTGTCGTGTGGGCAGGCTCGACGATAGGAGACGTCTGTCCAAGTCGAACCGGAACCAACCCGATTTCCTCTGCCACCGAACCCCGGGAATACTGGAGCCGCCAAGTCCCGAATTCCCAGGTGGCCACTGCCTCCGCTCGTCGGATCCGGTACTGCTGGCAGGAAACAGAAACAGTCAGGTGTGGATGCGGCTGCACCCAGCAACACGGAGAGTGGAGAGTCCACCTCCACCTCTCGTCAACAACTATCAAGAAATGTAGGAAGGTGAGTACTTATCCTACTTCGTCCAATACGGTCTTCAGCTGACCTAAGCAGAAGCAACACAGTATTAATTCTCAGAATAATACAACTGGCTGAGTTCGTTACCTCTTTGGTAAGGCGATATCTCGGCAAATGAGGTGGAGATGCCGTCCTGCTGATATACCTCCTTATTGATTGGGATCAGCTGTCTCCAGTGATGGGTGACAGCTGTCATCCTGGCTGCTCCCGTAAGGCGGCAGCGCCCTCCGGTGCCTGGAGCCCGCACTCCAGGCAGGGCGCCCTCTAGTGGTGGTGGGCCAGCAGTACCTCCTCTTCAGTGGCCCACACAACAGTGTTGTGTGTGTTAGTGAAATATTGCTTTGCTTAACCCTCGTAAGGTGTTTGGGTCTGTGGGACCCGTTTTCAGTTTTTGCTTAAGGAAAATGGTATGAATATATATATATATATATATATATATATATATATATATATATATATATATATATATATATATATATATATATTTTTTTTTATCACATTGAGATTCACTGGCCAGGGCTCATGATCAGGAAAAAAATGTTAGTGACCTTATCCTCCTCTCTCTATCTCTCACCCTCAAAAACATACATACACAGAACTTCACATACATTCTTCTTTAGCATATGCTTCCAGACATCATATATAGGCCTATATATATCGTATATATAACGACGCTGGGCCCTCAGGTGGTCAAAAAGTGCCCGGGCCCTTTTCAGATGCCAGTCCAGCCCTGGCTACAATTTATTTTAGTTTGTGATGTGGACATGATGGGCATGCAAAATATCCATTTTACACACTGTCCCAGTCCGCTGCCAAGCCACAAATCCCTGTCAGTTGCGGATATCAGCAGATGATGGCGAATATACAGCGCATAGATTGAGTATGTTTGTGTATGTATGGAGTATGTAAGGCGGATGTCATCCGCAGCCAAAATTTTGTGCAGCTCAAAAATCCTGGGAACAGAAAAACGTGCCTCTGCGGATAATTGCAGACATGTGCGGGTGTCGGCCAACTCAAACAATGTTAAGCGAATATGAGCCAATTTTGTGCGCAATCCATACGCAAATCCTCCTAAACGCCAGTGGGACAGGGCCCTAAGGTAAAAATTTCAGACCCCTTCACGATTTCTAAGTGGGAGAACTTGCAAAATCACAGGGTGTTCAAATACTTATTTTCCTCACTGTAATTTAATTTGGGAGTTTAACAATACTTTTGCTACATATTTTTGGTGCTCTCAGTGAGGTCAATAACACATTGTGAGGCTTAACTATTCATTTACTACATTAAATTGGGGCCTCTGTGTGAGGTGCCAGTCATTCCAAACAATTAAATGTAATTTGCTACACTGTGCATCGTAGAGTTTGTAGTGCAAAATACTCCCTTGTCCATAGGCGTAGGAGGTGGGGGGGCAAACCCCCCCGGGCTCGGCAAAATGCTCAAATTCGGGCATATGGGCTGGGAAATTCGGGCATGGGCCATGTAGACTCTGAGTACAGAATAGAATGACCTAAAATGTCAGACTTATTTTCACAATTAATGTAAACAATCAAACCGCTATTTGGTCACCAATATAAATATAAATATAGGTATATAAATATATGGTAATTTAAAGAGTCATGGGGGTTTCTGAAATTCGGGCAAATTTGGTGAAGCCCCCCCCCAAATAGACCCCACCTCCTACACCTATGCCCTTGTCCATGTGGTCATATCAGCTATTGATGAATGACTTCCTGCTGCAGTGCTGTCTGAGGGATCAGAGATCACAAGTTTTTCTGATATGAGCCCCTCTGTGTCTGGTCTGCTTGAGGTTTTTTCCTTTAATCAAAAAATACCTGAGGGAGTCCTTTCTGTTCACTGTTGCCAGTGTGCTTGCTTAAGGTCTGAGTAAGATTCAAACCTTGCCAGTTTGGCCCTATATACTCACTCATCACTCATATTCAACCGCTTATCCGGGAGCAGTTTGCGAGAGCAACAGCTCCAGCAGGGGACCCCAGACTTCCCTTTCCTCTGCCACATTGACCACCTCTGACTGGGGGATCCCGAGGCATTCCCAGGCCATTGTGGAGATATAATCTCTCCACCTAGTCCTGGGTCTTCCCTGGGGTCTCCTCCCAGATGGGCATGCCTGGAACACCTCCCTAGGGAGGCGCCCAGGGGACATCCTTACCAGATGCCTGAACCACCTCAGCTGGCTCCTTTCAACACAAAGGTGCAGCGACTCTACTCTGAGCTCCCCACGGATGACTGAACGTCTGTGCTGCCACTATATAAATAAACTGAATTTAAACTGTTATCACGTATCAAGTAGACTTTATTAGCCCCTCAGGGGGAATTTGTTGTGCAGCCAGCAGTAGAACACATTCGAACATACATAAACATAACATGATCTTAAATATGGAATAAAAACTCACCATGAAAACTCACCACACAGTAAACATAATAACTCAATAATAAGAAAACCTAGTTAAAAAACACTCACATAATAGTGTTTAAAAATCTAATAACAGTGGGAATAAAAGAGTTCTTGTACCTACTGGTCTTACGTCTCTTGGACATAAATCTACAACCAGATGGAAGCATTGTGAACGGAGGGTACACGGGGTGAGTGGAATCGTCCAAGATCGACCTCGCCTTCTTAATGAATCTGTTTTTATACGTATATAGATGGCAGGTCGTTTAAGGAAACACCTGCAATCTTGTTGCACTCATTTACAATACGATCCAGACGGTTTTTGTTTTTCAAATTTAAAAACCCATACCAGCAGATAAAAGAAAAGGTAAGAACAGATTCAATTAAACAGTAATAAAACATCTTCATAAAAGTACTGTCCACATTAAAATGCCTGAGTTTACAGTAAAAATGCATGCGTTGGTGAGCTTTCTTACATACCCGGTCAGTCTGGTGCTCAAAGGTTAATCCACTGTCAATACAGGTTCCAAGGTATTTATAGTTCTCTACAACTTCCACAGCCAGTCCATTAACTACAGGAGAAATGTCATCCTGCTTTTTCCTAAAATCAATTAACATCTAAAAAGGACGATTTACACCAGCTGATAAAATCTGACACCACAGGGCCATGGTCTTGATCATCTGAATTTAAAAGAGACACAATGACAGAATCATCAGCAAATTTAACAATAAGTTGTCCTTGATGTTTACTTTGACATGTTTGTATATAGAACAAATAAAAGAGGTGAAAGGACACAACCCTGTGGTGAACCAGTGGAAGAAATTAGAGCATCAGATAAAACGTCATTGACTCTAACCCGTTGAGATCTGTTAGTAAAAAAATCCATAAGCCAGCATAAAATTCCTGGGTCAATGTTGTGCTCATTTTTTAACCTCTCTGCTAGAATATGTGGCTGAATGCAGTTTAAAGCAGAAGAAAATCAATGAATAAAAGACGTACAAAGGTTTTAGCCCCCTCTAAATGTGCAGTTACTGTATTCAGTAAAGTGCATAGTGCATCATCAGTTCCTCTACCTGACCTGTATCCCGCTTAGGTGCACTGATTTTTGGCAAAGGAACAATTAAGGAGTCTTTCCATAAACTGGGGACCTTGTGAAGATAAAGAGAACATTCAAAAATAAAAGAGAAGATCTCTGCCAGCTGATCAGCACAGTTCCTAAGAATGCAGCCACCAATGCCATCGGGGCCCGGACTTTTCCTCTCCTTTATGGTCCTGAAAAGCCTCTGAACCACGTCCTTACTGACATGGATGGAGTTCTGTCCAGGAGCTGCAACCTTGAAGAGGGACGTTCTTTACTAAAATCATGAATGTTAAAACGATTATAAAAATCATTCAGTTCATTGGACAGATTATAGTCAGACTTATTCCCAAGGGAGATTGGGGCTTTCCTGGACTGCATTCCCATCACTGCCTTTACCCCATCCCATGCTGGGTGGGAATTATTGTTGCGGAGAAATGACTCCACTTTCTCTTTATAGTTACGTTTAGCAAGTTTAAGTTCCCTCTTAACTTGTTTGTGTAACTCTCTGTACCTGCTGGTGTCGCCTTGGTTATAACAGATATTGCGCTGATTAATTATATTTTTAATAGATTTGGACACCCAGGGATATGTTTACGGTGGATAACCAAGTCCTCACAAAAAGTTATGTATGCAGTGACAGTCTCTGTGAGATCATCTAGATTGCTGCATATGCCTTTAAATAAATCCCAATTTGTGCAACTAAAACAGTCCTGCAGACTGAAAATCGCCTCCTCCGACCAAACTGGAACCAAACGTCGCACCAGTTTGTGTTTCTTCCGGACCAGTTTATAGGACGGAAGTATATACACCACATTGTGATCCGACAAGCCAAGTGGGGCTCGAGAGACGGATCTGTAGCCTCCCCTCACTGAACCAAAACAAAGGTCCAGTCGTTTACCATTACAAGTCCGACAAGGTAAATAAAAAGGTCGAAGAGACACCATGAGGAGTTCAATGTCGGGTGTACACAGCGTCTCCCTAACAATCACCGTGTTACACCAGTTTTTATTGACATAAAGACAAACTCCTCCCCCTAGCGATTTGCTTGTCACAGAGGGATCTCTATCCAGGCAAAAAGGCTCCCCAAAGCCGTCTAATTCCAAATCGGACTGAAGGTCTTGTTCTTTGAGCCATGTCTCCGTTAAGGCAAGAATACAAGCACTTTTGTACTCTTCCACGAACTTGACGTTTGCCTGGAGTTCATCAATTTTATTTTGGAGTGACTGGACGTTGGCTAAAATAATTGTAGGCAGAGGTATCCAAAGGAGGCCTTGTCTCTTTAGCCTTTGGCGCACGCAACCACGTCTCCCCCTCTTCCTTAGGCCAAACGGCCTGTGGCGTCCAGCATAATTTTCCACTGGAAGCTCAGGACGGATATCTCCGCGGGAAATGTCACAATGGGATCCACGGTACCAACAGCATTATTCTGTAAAAACAGGAGGAATTCACGGCTGTACTGTGGTTCTCCAAGTCCACAACAAAAGTGCCAAAAAAGAATAAAAAGTAACAGGAGGATCATCATCATACCCCAGTGAGTCATAGTTTTTGCTTCCGTAACACCCCAAACCAGTAAATTCAATATAAGATGAAAGTGAACCACATAATACTACAACACACTCACAAACTGCTGCTACCTGTCGCCATTAGGTTAGTTAACCTAATCAGATTTTTAAACCGTATACTTATGACTGTTCTGAATGCTTCTTCATCAGTGTACAGGTCAAACGCAGCTCATTGATCCTATGCGAGACAATGTGAAAATGAATAACAGCAGAGGGAGGGTGTGAACAATGACACAGCTTTTTCAAACAAAAGTGAGCAACTCTAATTTTTGAGCCCTGTGGAAATAAAATTCCTCTTTGCAGCACAAAGGATTTAACGCTGATCAGGTGCAGTTTGATGTCCACCGGCTGGGTGAATGTGGGGACTTTAAGAACAAACAGGCTCAGAAAAGGAAGTGACATCATCTGTCAGTTCTGCAGCCTGCGTCTGAGAAAGCATCACTGACTCTCAGCTGACACCATGTGACCTGTGGGAAGCTCATGTGACCTCCACTCAGACTAAAGCCAGGCGCTGTCCTATCCACCTGGTTGCAGGTGTGAGTACAGACCTTGATGGAGGCTCCGGCGAAGCGGCTCAGCTGTTTGATGTGCTGCCCCTTCTTTCCAATAATGGCGCCCACGGCCTGCGCAGGGATGTACACGTGCACCGTCTCCTGCTCGGGAGTCTGAGCAAACACAAAGCAAACATCCTGTTACCAAGTGCTCAGAGGAAAACAAGATTACGACATACACATCAGTCAGCATGCAACAATCCGAATGACTTAGGATTCTCAATAATTTAAGATTCTGATTTCAGAATCTGAACGATTTAACATTCTGAACGATTTAACATTCTGAGTGATTTAAAATTCTGAATGATTTAAGATTTGGAATGATTTAAGATTATGAGCGATTTAAGTTTCTGAATGACTTACAACCCCAATTCCAATGAAGTTGGGATGTTGTGTAAAATGTAAATAAAACAGAATACAATGATTTTCAAATCCTCTTCAACCTATATTCAATTGAATACACCACAAAGACAAGATATTTAATGATTAAACTGATAAACTTTTTTGTTTTTGTGCAAATATTTGCTCATTTTGAAATGGATGCCTGCAACACATTTCAAAAAAAGTTGGGACGGGGGCAACAAAAGACTGGGAAAGTTGATGAATGCTCAAAGAACACCTAACTGGAAACAGGTGAGTGTCATGATTGGGTATAAAAGGAGCATCCCCAAAAGGCTCAGCCATTCACAAGCAAAGATGGGGTGAAGATCAACACTTTGTGAACAACTGCGTGAAAAAATAGTCCAACAGTTTAAGAACAATGTTTCTCAACATTCAATTGCAAGGAATTTAGGGATTCCATAATCTACAGTCCATAATATAATCAGAAAATTCAGAGAATCTGGAGAACTTTCTACATGTAAGCAGCAAGGCCGAAAACCAACATTGAATGCCTGTGACCTTCGATCCCTCAGAAGGCAAGGCATTAAAAACCGACATCATCGTGTAAAGGATCTTACCACATGAGCTCAGGAGCACTTCAGAAAACCACTGTGAGTTAACACAGTTCGTCGCTACATCTACAAGTGCAAGTTAAAACTCTACCATGCAAAGTGAAAGCCAAACATCAACAACATCCAGAAATGTCGCCGCCTTCTCTGGACCCGAGCTCATTTGAAATGGACAGACACAAAGTGGAAAAGTGTGCTGTGGTCTGATGAGTCCACATTTCAAATTGTTTTTGGAAAGCATGGACGTCGTGTCCCCTGGACAAAAGAGGAAAAAGACCATCCAGATTGTTACCAGTGCAAAGTTCAAAAGCCAGCATCTGTGATGGTATGGGGGTGTGTTAGTGCCCATGACATGGACAACTTACACATCTGTGATGGCACCATCAATGCTGAAAGGTACATCCAGGTTTTGGAGCAACACATGCTGCCATCCAAGCAATGTCTTTTTCAGGGACGTCCCTGCTTATTTCAGCAAGACAATGCCAAGACACATTCTGCACGTGTTACAACAGCGTGGCTTCATAGTAAAAGAGTGCGGGTGCTAGACTGGCCTGCAGTCCAGACCTGTCGCCCATTGAAAATGTGTGGCGCATTATGAAGTGCAAAATATGACAACGGAGACCCCGGACTGTTGAACAACTGAAGTTGTACATCAAGCAAGAATAGGAAAGAATTCCACCTACAAAGCTTCAACAATTAGTGTCCTCAGTTCCCAAATGCTTATTGAGTGTTGTTAGAAGGAAAGGTGATGTAACACAGTGGTAAACATACCACTGTCCCAGGTTTTTTGAAACATGTCCCAACTTCATTGGAATTGGGGTTGTAAGATTCTGAATGCTTTAACGTGCTGAATGATTTACAATTCTAAGTGATGTAAGATTCAAATTTAAGATTCTGAATGAATTAAAATTCCAAGTGACTTATGATTCTGAATGATTTAAAATTCTGAATAAGTTAAGATTCCGAGTGACTTAAGTTTCTGAATGATTTAAGATTTGGAATGATTTGAGATTATGAATGATTTAAGTTTCTGAATGACTTAAAATTCTGAATGACCTATGATTCTTAATGGCTTAAGGTGCTGAATGATTTAATATTCTTAATGATTTAAAATTGAGTGATTTACTTTAAGTTTCTGAAATATTTAAGATTCTGAATGATCTAAATTCTGAGTGATTTACATTTCTGATTTAAGATTCTGAAAGCAGGCCCTGTCTTGGCTCAGCAGGCCGTCTAAATAACGCGCATTGGTTTATTATAAATAAATCTCTTTTCGTTCACAACCAGTTCTGTTCTTTGCGCCCAGCCTTTCAGTCCATCACCTGTAATGGTGCGGTCCCATCTGGACCCCTAACCTTAACAATGAGATTTCAATTATCTGAATGATTTTCAGTTTCTGAATAAGATTCTGAAATATTTAGATTTTTCCAAGTTATTCTGAATTTCTGAAAATTTAATTTTCTGAAAGCTTTTAAGATTCAGAATGATTTTAAGTTTCTGAATAAGATTCTGAATGATTTAAGATTCTGAGTGATTTGAGTTTCTGAATATTAAGATTCAGAATGATTTTAAGTTTCTGAATAAGATTTTGAATGGTTTTAATTTTCTGAAAGATTCTGAATTTCTGAGATTTTCATTTTCTGAATGATTTTAAGTTTCTTAAGATTCTGAGTGATTTAAGTTTTGGAATATTTAGGTTTCTGAATGATTTTAAGTTTCTGAATGATTTTGAGTGATTTAAAATTCTAGATTGAGGTGAGTTGGTACTTTTACAATTTTACAATGACAAAAAAGAGCTATATAAATGCAGTCATTTACTTTTACAATTTCATCCAGCAATCATTATCCTCCAACATGGTTTTTTTCACCACATCATCATTCCAGTTGGTCTCTGTGCTTCAGTTTCATGACAGCTCTAATCTCCTTCAAGAACCTTCCCAGCAGACCTGTTTCTGTTCTGTCCCACAAACGCACTTTTGATCACACTTTTGATTTGTGAAAATTGGAAAGCAGAAATGGGCAGCACAGTGGATTAGTGGTTAGCACTGTTGCCTCACAGCGGGAAGGTCATGGGTTCGATTCCCACCTGTGGCCTTTCTGTGTGGAGTTTTCATGTTCTCCCCGTGTTTGCATGGGTTTCCTCCGGGTGCTCCGGCTTCCTCCCACATCCAAAGACATGCGGGTTTGGTGGACTGGTAACATTAAATTGTCAGTAGGTGTGAATGTGTTTGATTGTCTGTATGTGTCCCTGTGGCAGACTGGTATCCTGCGTTGAGCTCTATGACTGCTGGGATAGGCCCCACCCTGAATTGAAGTAAGTGGTTGAAGATGAGTGAGTGGAAATCCTTACACCAAAGCATCCATAGGGGGCGCTGCTGACTGAGTTTCCAGGAGGAGGTGGGGGCATATTGGAGGAGGATGGGAACAGACCCAGGGCTCCCAGATTCAGGCCCGGGATCAGGTGAGTCTGTTGCTATAGAAAAGAAATTGCAAATTATTTTCCAGAATAGGTATAAAAAGACTCTGTGATTATTTTTATTATTATAAATACAAACAGCATAAATCAAAATCAAATCAATTTTATTTATATAGCGCCAAATCACAACAAACAGTTGCCCCAAGCCGCTTTATATTGTAAGGCAAGGCCATACAATAATTACGGAAAAACTCCAACGGTCAAAACGACCCCCTGTGAGCAAGCACTTGGTGACAGTGGGAAGGAAAAACTCCCTTTTAACAGGAAGAAACCTCCAGCAGAACCAGGCTCAGGGAGGGGCAGTCTTCTGCTGGGACTGGTTGGGGCTGAGGGAGAGAACCAGGAAAAAGACGTGCTGTGGAGGGGAGCAGAGATCAATCACTAATGATTAAATGCAGAGTGGTGCATACAGAGCAAAAAGAGAAAGAAACACTCAGTGCATCATGGGAACCCCCCAGCAGTCTAAGTCTATAGCAGCATAACTAAGGGATGGCTCAGGGTCACGATCTCTTAAATCTGACATTTCTATTGCAGCTCAGACCTTGAGTTTTGTGATCAGTAACTGCGCTGGCATTCCACACGCAACTTTTCTGCTTGCTGCGTCGGCCTGAGGTGGCACCTAAACACATGCCAGGACATGTGCTGCTTAGATGAACCATGGCAGCGCTCTGGTTCCACAATGAACAGTTTCTGGTCTGTTGTTGGAGCAGTCCATTCCATTTCCAGACAAATTACACATAGACAGTTTACAGAACTTGATAGTATCGCAATGGGCGTGCTAATGAAACTTGTAATATCAACAAAAAGCACAACCTGTTTATTTGATCCTATACCAACAAAACTGTTTAAGGACCTGTGGCCCACTCTTGGGCCGACTGTGCTGGAAACTATTCATCTTTCTTTAACTTCTAGATCTGTTTCTCAATGTTTCAATCTGCAGTGATTAAACCATTACTTAAGAAACCTAATCTTGACCCGAGTGTATTGAAAAACTATTGGCTGATATCAAATCTATTGTTTTCCTCTAAAATTCTGGAAAAAGTGGTGTCACGGCAGCACATAGACTATCTTACTGAGATAGTCTATGAGTCTAGATAGCAGTGGGGAATAAGTTTCATTATAGTAGAAGTCTTTCAGAAAGCGCTGTAACTAGGTTTAAGGATATGATTACTTCTTTATGTTCTCTAATGCCATATACCAACACAGGGCAGAGCAGCTACCTAAACTCTGTGAGTGAGATAGATTATCTCGTCAATAGTTTTATATCCTCATTGAGGACAACTTTGGATGCTGTAGCTCCCCTGAAAAAGAGAGCCTTAAATCAGAAGTGCCTGACTCCATGGTATAACTCACAAACTCGCAGCTTAAAGCAGATAACCCGTACGTTGGAGAGGAAATGGCGTCTCACTAATTTAGAAGATCTTCACTTAGCCTGGAAAAAGAGTCTGTTGCTCTATAAAAAAGCCCTCCGTAAAGCTAGGACATCTTACTACTCATCACTAATTGAAGAAAATAAGAACAACCCCAGGTTTCTTTTCAGCACTGTAGCCAGGCTGACAAAGAGTCAGGGCTCTATTGAGCCGAGTATTCCTTTAACTTTAACTAGTAATGACTTCATGACTTTCTTTGCTAATAAAATTTTAATTATTAGAGAAAAAATTACTCATAACCATCCCAAAGAAATATCGTTCTCTTTGGCTGCTTTCAGTTATTTTCGTTAGTTACTTCCTCCAAACCATCAACATGTCTATTAGACCCCATTCATACCAGGCTGCTCAAGGAAGCCCTACCATTAATTAATGCTTCGATCTTAAATATGATCAATCTGTCTTTATTAGTTGGCTATGTACCACAGGCTTTTAAGGTGGCAGTAATTAAACCATTACTTAAAAAGCCATCACTTGACCTAGCTATCTTAGCTAATTATAGGCCAATCTCCAACCTTCCTTTTCTCTCAAAAATTCTTGAAAGGGTAGTTGTAAAACAGCTAACTGATCATCTGCAGAGGAATGGTCTATTTGAAGAGTTTCAGTCAGGGTTTAGAATTCATCATAGTACAGAAACAGCATTAGTGAAGGTTACAAATGATCTTATGGCCTCAGACAGTGGACTCATCTCTGTGCTTGTCCTGTTAGACCTCAGTGCTGCTTTTGATACTGTTGACCATAAAATTTTATTACAGAGATTAGAGCATGCCATAGGTATTAAAGGCACTGCGCTGCGGTGG
Organism: Thalassophryne amazonica; assembly: GCF_902500255.1. Taxonomy (NCBI): domain Eukaryota; kingdom Metazoa; phylum Chordata; class Actinopteri; order Batrachoidiformes; family Batrachoididae; genus Thalassophryne; species Thalassophryne amazonica. The sequence goes on from NC_047118.1 coordinate 88,182,338, forward strand.
TTTGAATCATATTTATCTAATAGATTACAATTTGTTCATGTAAATGGGGAATCCTCTTCACAGACTAAGGTTAATTATGGAGTTCCACAAGGTTCTGTGCTAGGACCAATTTTATTCACTTTATACATGCTTCCCTTAGGCAGTAATATTAGACAGCATTGCTTAAATTTTCATCGTTACGCAGATGATACCCAGCTTTATCTATCCATGAAGCCAGAGGACACACACCAATTAGCTAAACTGCAGGATTGTCTTACAGACATAAAGACATGGATGACCTCTAATTTCCTACTTTTAAACTCAGATAAAACCGAAGTTATTGTACTTGGCCCCATAAATCTTAGAAACATGGTGTCTAACCAGATCCTTACTCTGGATGGCATTACCCTGACCTCTAGTAATACTGTGAGAAATCTTGGAGTCATTTTTGATCAGGATATGTCATTCAATGCGCATATTAAACAAATATGTAGGACTGCTTTTTTGCATTTGCACAATATCTCTAAAATTAGAAAGGTCTTGTCTCAGAGCGATGCTGAAAAACTAATTCATGCATTTATTTCCTCTAGGCTGGACTATTGTAATTCATTATTATCAGGTTGTCCTAAAAGTTCCCTGAAAAGCCTTCAGTTAATTAAAATGCTGCAGCTAGAGTACTGACAGGGACTAGAAGGAGAGAGCATATCTCACCCATATTGGCCTCTCTTCATTGGCTTCCTGTTAATTCTAGAATAGAATTTAAAATTCTTCTTCTTACTTATAAGGTTTTGAATAATCAGGTCCCATCTTATCTTATCCCATCATAGTACCATATCACCCCAATAGAGTGCTTCGCTCTCAGACTGCAGGCTTACTTGTAGTTCCTAGGGTTTGTAAGAGTAGAATGGGAGGCAGAGCCTTCAGCTTTCAGGCTCCTCTCCTGTGGAACCAGCTCCCAATTCAGATCAGGGAGACAGACACCCTCTCTACTTTTAAGATTAGGCTTAAAACTTTCCTTTTTGCTAAAGCTTATAGTTAGGGCTGGATCAGGTGACCCTGAACCATCCCTTAGTTATGCTGCTATAGACTTAGACTGCTGGGGGGTTCCCATGATGCACTGAGTGTTTCTTTCTCTTTTTGCTCTGTATGCACCACTCTGCATTTAATCATTAGTGATTGATCTCTGCTCCCCTCCACAGCATGTCTTTTTCCTGGTTCTCTCCCTCAGCCCCAACCAGTCCCAGCAGAAGACTGCCCCTCCCTGAGCCTGGTTCTGCTGGAGGTTTCTTCCTGTTAAAAGGGAGTTTTTTCTTCCCACTGTCGCCAAGTGCTTGCTCACAGGGGGTCGTTTTGACCGTTGGGGTTTTTCTGTAATTATTGTATGGCCTTGCCTTACAATATAAAGCGCCTTGGGGCAACTGTTTGTTGTGATTTGGCGCTATATAAATAAAATTGATTTGATTTGATGTGTGTCTTTGTGTGTATATGTGTCTCTGTGTATGTCTATTTGTGTGTCTGTATGTGTGTGTCTATTTGTGTGTGTGTCTGTCTTTGTGTGTGTGTCTGTGTGTGTGTCTATTTGTGTGTGTGTGTGTGTCTGTCTTTGTGTGTCTATGTCTGTGTGTGTCTGTGTGTGTCTTTGTGTGTGGGTCTCTGTGTATCTCTATTTGTGTATGTCTGTGTGTCTTTGTGTGTGTCTCTGTGTATGTCTATTTGTGTATGTCTGTGTGTGTGTCTGTCTTTGTGTGTGTGTCTATGTGTGTGTGCGTCTCTGTCTTTGTGTGTGTATGTCTGTGTGTCTATGTGTGTCTTTGTGTGTCTGTTTATGTCTATTTGTGTATGTCTGTGTGTCTATGTGTGTCTTTGTGTGTCTGTTTATGTCTATTTGTGTGTGTGTCTGTCTTTGTGTGTGTGTATGTGTCTGTGTGTGTGTATGTGTGTGTCTATGTGTGTGTGTCTGTCTTTGTGTGTGTATGTGTCTGTGTGTGTGTATGTGTGTCTTTGTGTGAGTGTCTCTGTGTATGTCTATTTGTGTATGTCTGTGTGTGTCTATTTGTGTGTGTGTCTGTCTTTGTGTGTGTATGTGTCTATGTGTGTCTTTGTGTGAGTGTCTCCGTGTACGTCTATTTGTGTATGTCTGTGTGTATGTGTCTGTCTTTGTGTGTGTCTCTGTGTATGTCTATTTGTGTATGTTTGTGTGTGTGTGTCTATTTGTGTGTGTGTGTCTGTCTTTGTGTGTGTATGTGTCTGTCTTTGTGTGTGTCTCTGTGTATGTCTATTTGTGTATGTTTGTGTGTGTGTCTATTTGTGTGTGTGTGTCTGTCTTTGTGTGTGTATGTGTCTGTCTTTGTGTGTGTCTCTGTGTATGTCTATTTGTGTGTGTATGTGTCTGTCTTTGTGTGTGTCTCTGTGTATGTCTATTTGTGTGTGTATGTGTCTGTCTTTGTGTGTGTCTCTGTGTATGTCTATTTGTGTGTGTATGTGTCTGTCTTTGTGTGTGTCTCTGTGTATGTCTATTTGTGTGTGTATGTGTCTGTCTTTGTGTGTGTCTCTGTGTACGTCTATTTGTGTGTGTATGTGTCTGTCTTTGTGTGTGTCTCTGTGTATGTCTATTTGTGTGTGTATGTGTCTGTCTTTGTGTGTGTCTCTGTGTCTGTCTATTTGTGTGTGTATGTGTCTGTCTTTGTGTGTGTCTCTGTGTATGTCTGTTTGTGTTTGCGTGTCTGTCTATTTGTGTGTGTATGTGTCTGTCTTTGTGTGTGTCTCTGTGTATGTCTGTTTGTGTTTGCGTGTCTGTCTTTGTGTGTGTATGTGTCTGTCTTTGTGTGTGTCTCTGTGTATGTCTGTTTGTGTTTGCGTGTCTGTCTTTGTGTGTGTATGTGTCTGTCTTTGTGTGTGTCTCTGTGTATGTCTGTTTGTGTTTGCGTGTCTGTCTTTGTGTGTGTATGTGTCTGTCTTTGTGTGTGTCTCTGTGTATGTCTGTTTGTGTTTGCGTGTCTGTCTTTGTGTGTGTATGTGTCTGTCTTTGTGTGTGTCTCTGTGTATGTCTGTTTGTGTTTGCGTGTCTGTCTTTGTGTGTGTATGTGTCTGTCTTTGTGTGTGTCTCTGTGTATGTCTGTTTGTGTTTGCGTGTCTGTCTTTGTGTGTGTATGTGTCTGTCTTTGTGTGTGTCTCTGTGTATGTCTGTTTGAGTTTGCGTGTCTGTCTTTGTGTGTGTATGTGTCTGTTTTTGTGTGTGTCTCTGTGTATGTCTGTTTGTGTTTGCGTGTGTATGTGTCTGTCTTTGTGTGTGTCTCTGTATATGTCTATTTGTGTGTGTGTGTCTGTCTTTGTGTGTGTATGTGTCTGTCTTTGTGTGTGTCTCTGTGTATGTCTGTTTGTGTTTACGTGTCTGTCTTTGTGTGTGTATGTGTCTGTTTTTGTGTGTGTCTCTGTGTCTGTCTTTGTGTGTGTATGTGTCTGTCTTTGTGTGTGTCTCTGTATATGTCTATTTGTGTGTGTGTGTCTGTTTTTGTGTGTGTCTCTGTGTATGTCTGTTTGTGTTTGCGTGTCTGTCTTTGTGTGTGTATGTGTCTGTTTTTGTGTGTGTCTCTGTGTATGTCTGTTTGTGTTTGCGTGTGTATGTGTCTGTCTTTGTGTGTGTCTCTGTATATGTCTATTTGTGTGTGTGTGTCTGTCTTTGTGTGTGTATGTGTCTGTCTTTGTGTGTGTCTCTGTATGTCTGTTTGTGTTTACGTGTCTGTCTTTGTGTGTGTATGTGTCTGTTTTTGTGTGTGTCTCTGTGTCTGTCTTTGTGTGTGTCTCTGTGTCTGTTTTTGTGTGTGTCTCTGTGTATGTCTGTTTGTGTTTGCGTGTGTATGTGTCTGTCTTTGTGTGTGTCTCTGTATATGTCTATTTGTGTGTGTGTGTCTGTCTTTGTGTGTGTATGTGTCTGTCTTTGTGTGTGTCTCTGTGTATGTCTGTTTGTGTTTACGTGTCTGTCTTTGTGTGTGTATGTGTCTGTTTTTGTGTGTGTCTCTGTGTCTGTCTTTGTGTGTGTATGTGTCTGTCTTTGTGTGTGTCTCTGTGTATGTCTATTTGTGTGTGTGTGTCTGTCTTTGTGTGTGTATGTGTCTGTTTTTGTGTGTGTCTCTGTGTATGTTTGTTTGTGTGTGCGTGTCTGTCTTTGTGTGTGTATGTGTCTGTTTTTGTGTGTGTCTCTGTGTATGTCTGTTTGTGTGTGCGTGTCTGTCTTTGTGTGTGTATGTGTCTGTGTGTGTCTTGTGTGTGTGTCTCTGTGTACGTCTATTTGTGTGTATGTCTGTGTGTGTCTGTCTTTGTGTGTGTGTGTGTGTGCACGTGTGTGTATTCTGTGCATGACAGTGGTGTCAATAGCTACCATTGGGCTGCTTCACAAAATGTAACCTTTTTTGGATAAAATATGGCTTTTTGGAGCTGAAACATAAATAAATTAATATAAATGTTGATAATCTGATGAATCCGGTGTTGTTTAGTTTATCATGTTTGGCACGTGAGAGGCTGCACAGGCTGAAGAAACATCCAGAAATAATCCACAGTCAGTCACGTGTGAGTAGGCGCCACGTCTATGCTGGTTTCTGCTGTTTCTGAAATATTGATAATTACAATGCAAATAGAATTTTTGTCTAAAAATTAATCAGGTCTCAAACCTTTTCAGACAAAAAACAACTTAGAGAGAGAGAGAGAGAGAAATGTTTTCATTACTTTTAAAATATGATATTTTACCAATATACTTGTGGACCACTAGGGGTCGCTCGAAGGCCACTCAACTAATCAATAAAGCTAATCAAACTGATTAGCTAGGAAGGCTGGCGCTGTGTTTCTGTGTGTCGGTTTTTACTGAGGGAGTCGGCGGTGAAGACTCCAGTGTGCTGCGCGGCCAGCGGAAGCTGGCGGGTAGACTCACATTCATTGCAGCGATGTCATTCTCGTAGGCCTCTCTGACCTTCTTCATGATCTCCACCTCAGCCTGGCAGCACGCTTCAATCGAGCCTTTGACTGTGATGGTTCGCTCAGGATTGTAAAGCGTTAAGTCCTGCAGGCTGGACACATCAGAAAACAACACAATGTTAGCATCCGCGTTAGCCACATCGCAGGCCGTCACAGCACAGACACAAGCTAGGGCACCGCCGGAGCTGCTGACGCTAAGAAAGCCCGCTGACAGCTGACACAGACAAATGGTCGACGGCGTTCCAGGAGCTGGTGGTGAAGCTCTGAACCTTGAAGAGGAACCTGAGCTTGTTTCTCTGGATGTTGTCTTAATTCTTTCGACATGTTTCTGCTACTAAATATAAGAAAACGCTGGATTAACAGTTTGGCCCGTAAATGGCCACTGTGGCCTCATTTTAATCCCAAATCATCCACAAGCTTTTGTGGAAGCATTTGTATCCCTTTTTGTAATTTTGGGGGAATCTTTCATGTTGTCCATCTTGGCGTTGACCCACCAAAAATATGAGATGGTGAATAAACCCTGAAATAAGCTCTCGGTTTAATCAATTTCACATGAAAATGATGGTGACATTCAACCATAACTTCTGGAGTAAAAATCACAACATGTGCACGTCAATGTGCACGTCTGCAGAGTGAATAAAGACAATGAAAGAAATGTGTGGGGGGGATTATGTCAGCATGGTTCCATACCACAACTGATCAAGATCTGCCTTACTGTTGATACTGGAAGAGACAGATGGTTTTGATGGTGATGCAGAGGAAGACGTTTCAGAATGTGAGGATCACATTTCTAAACATTCAGAGTATGACGCTGAGTTTGTAGAGGAGGATCAGCATCAGTCAGCTCTGAAGCATGAAAGAACCTCAGGACCAGCCCTTCAGGAGCCAGGACTCGTGTGTGATGTGTGTGGACCCAAGATGGACAGAAAAACACAATATACATGCACCCAGTGCAAGAAATACATATGCAATACACACACAGTGGAACTCTGTCCCTCATGGAGCTAATGTTTTGTTCAGACAGATGTTATGTGTAAACTTACCTGAGCAGGTTAAATTTCTAATGTAATTCAAATAAATAATACACTATAGTTTGCTTAATTTATACATTTGTTAATTATTTTCCAGTTATGCCTGTTTTATGATGCATTTTCTTATTTTCTTACACTTTAATTAGAGATATCAACAAAAATGAGTGGCATTTCTATTCATAAATGTGACTGAACAAAGGAAAAGGAACAAACTTAACATATGTGTTCTTTATATTACTTGCAAATGGGATGAAGTAAATATCTTCTGAGTATTTAAGAAAAGAAAAAGTGTGATTATGTTGACCTTAAAACCCCCAAATGCAATGAGTCCACCAGACCCAGCAGGACTCCCTGTGTAAGAAAAAAAAAAAAAGACCAAGACCCTACGAGGGTTAAGGATGAACAGAACAAAAAGTCCATATATTTTGTATATTTACAGTGAGGGTCGTGGGAGCAGGAAAAACAAACTGTACTTATTTCCCTGACAACAGCTTTCCATTCACGACACAGAAGTCAAACCACAGCACAATTAAATAAACTTTGAAACTGCACAGAAATACACAGTAAACTGACTGAACAACATTCAATTAAACGAATTTCAACTGATATTCTGTGATTCACAGCTGTGTAGATTCAAAACAATGAGCTTCTTGCCATGTATCAATGAGAATGAAGCATCTCCGACTGAACTAAGGGCCCTGTCCCACTGGGGAGAGGATTAATTGCGCATGGATTGAGTACACAAAGTACGGGCGTTCGCTGTTGTCCGCAACAAAAATGGTCAAAAATGACAAATGTCCCAGAGTGATTTACGGATATATTAATAATATATAGCGAATATATGATGAGCAATCACGGTTATATAACGCATGTAGTGAGGAAACCGCAATGCATCGCGCACGTGTTGCGCGTGCACGGCATCTGCATTGCGGTCATAAAATAAGCTCACTCGGGCCGTCAGCATCACTATTCACACCAACAATACAGCCTCTGGAGTATTTGCTGGACTCAGACAAGTTGATCACAGAGTTAATGTTCATTTTGTCATGTTCATGAGTTTGGGGAGCGGGAGGGGGGAAGCCGCTCGGGGTGTGAGACGGTGTTTTTTTTATTTATTTATTTTTTTGAGAGTGTCACAGAAAACAGACTTCAGCGTGAGTTGTGGCTAAACAGCAACTCTTCCTTTTGTTGGTGTTAAATAAAAGTCCTGGATTGCAGCAGCTACGTCTTTGTGGATTTACACAGCCGGACTGTCACTGACTGGCAGGTATGTCGCTTTCTGACACATATAGTACTTTGGGTTTATGTGACGTGTTTGTTCAGCATTCACAGATTGTCCGCAAATCAGCTGCAAAGCAGATGTAATAAAAATGTTTTATTCGTGGCCAGTTTGTATGCATTCGCTACAACTTATTTTAGTTTGTGATGTGGACATGATGGACACGATACATATCTGTTTTACACACTGTCCCAGTCCGCTGCCAAGCCGCAAATCCCCGTCAGTTGCGGATATCAGCGGTTAACGGCAGATATACAGCGCATAGAGTGAGTATGAATTGAGTATATATGGAGTATGTAAGGCGGATGTCATCCGCATCCAGATTTTTGAGCTACTCAAAAATCCTGGCTGCAGACATGCGTGCCTCTGCGGATGATCACGGACGTGTTCGGATGACGGCCGACTCATACAGGCATGTTACACAGATACTGCGGATGTTTGGCGAATATGGGCCAATTTTATGTGCAATCAATACGCAAATCCTCCTAAACACCAGTGGGACAGGACCCTTAGATATTATTGAACCAATACGACCCCTTGGGTCAGAATGTAACTGTTTGATTAAGTCATTCAGTCATTTCCAGGTTGCTCAAAGTAAAATCAGGTCACATTAAGCGAGTGGACGAGCGGCTTTTTAAACACAGTTGACACACAGAAAACACACGATCCGTCTCTCAGTAAAAAAACCCACAGTAAGGGGTCACAAATGGGCGGTGCGGCCCCTCCTGCTGCGGCCTTCACTCACTTTGCCTCAATTCAGATGACGGATTGCTTCAAGTTTAGTGCACATAAACAATGTCAAATGTATATGTGTTGTCTCTAATTCTGATGTGTGCCGTTATCACTGTAAACTAGTAATGATTCTGGATTAATTGCTGTATTTTGTCTGACGTAATTAGAGTGTAAACGTAATTTTGTTGTTGTTGTTGCACTCGTGTAATGACAAAGGCAATAAATCTCATCTCTCAAATGGGCCAATTGTTGGCATTTTGGAGAAACCATGAAACTTCTCCCACTCAATCTTTAGATTATAATAAACAATTTAAGGGGTGGACACCAGCGAAATATGCAAATTAAGTAGGCGTGGCATGTTATTTACAAAATGGCTGAAAAAAAGAAACTGAACATAAATACAGATGATAAATGAACTTTATTTGCACATCACACAACTTGCACTTGTACAAATCAACATTTCTCACTAATTGTTATGATGTCCAAATAACAGAGGTTTATATTTTATATAACGTGGCCATTATACAAATCATATACAATAGCATCAATAACAAAAATTTATGTTTTCTGTCTAGTTTGTATCCTAAGAACTCTTCATAAAGGAAGTAACAAAAAAGGTGTTACTGCAAATAATAATACATGGGAATCAAATCGTCTTATCATCTGTGTGGTGATAAACATAACTAATTAGGATTAGGATAAATGTTTGGTGCATCTGCATGATTCTACTCGTATGACCATCATCAACTGGCTTTTCATCAGACAAACAGCTTTAAACTCACAAAAAGAGATAAATATTCAGCAAGTGGCAGTTTTGAAATATAGAAATATTATGTAAGTACACATTTATCAGAATCTGCAGCTTGGTGTTTTCACAAAATGCTAAAGAAACACACATGCTGACATGTTGATGTCCATTGATGTCTCTCTAAAAATAAACATAATAAGCCTTTAACAAGTTCACCATGTCACAACATTCATGTTAAAGCAACAAAATGTGCCATATATTCATCTGCTCTGCACGTCCTCCTTCACAAGCACATAATTTGGTGCAGGTCAGGACGTTTCACTTGGACTTACACAAGCCTCTGCATGCTGCAGTTGCTGAGAAGTGAGCGATCATTATACTCATACCTACGGATGGATATTGATAAGATTTTATCGATTCGATTCTTTATCGATTCCCTTATCAATTCCTTGTGCATTTTCTGTGTACTAAAATTGGGCTTTACTGGTTTTCTATGTCAATATTTTATTGAGTCTTAAAGTAAATAAATACGAAATTGGTCACTGGATCCTTGATTTCTGCACATGAATAAAAATCAATAAAATGTGTACATGGTCATTGGATTCTTGATGTATATGGTGGATCCTTGATCTCTGGACAGAAATAGAAATAAACAAAATCTGTAGTTTTTGTCAAGAGCATTTCCTTTCAGATATTAATGACACAAATGTAACTCCGTAGACTCTGAGCTCAGCTCTTGCAGCTGGCTGCGCTCCACGTCAGGATGTGATTTATAAAAAATGCAGGGAGTCTCATTTTTCGGGGAAAAAAAATGGTTTTGGTCAGTTGTGTTGTGGGCTGCCTTGGTCCCTGTCATGTCTGGTCCTGTTGTGTTTTGTCTGTCTGTTTCCCTCCAGATGGTGTGCAAATGGAGCTGAGAACCGTGATCACACCTGCAGCTCATCTGCATCTCATCATCGGCCTGTGTACTTAAACTCTGGGCGTTCATCTCATCTTCAGCAGAAATTCAGCGTTCCTTATGAGGTAAACCTGGCCTCTCTATTTTTTTCCATACTCGAGCCTTCTATTTTTGGTGTTCCCACACACCCTCCTGTCTGAGCTTCCACGCTGAACAATTCCGAACTGAACTGTCAGTGTTTTACGAGTGCATTCCACTCATGTCGCCACTCATCTCCTCAGCAACTCCACCTCAGCTCCGTGAGCGGCCACCTGGCACATGTTCGGTCCTGTTCTTGGTCCCTACCCACACCAAATCCACCAGTCTGATCCAGTCTGCAGTTCGGTCCGATCCAGAGCCAAACCATAACAGGTTGTAGTTTGTTTGTATTATAACCTTTGGAAAGAGGTGTTATTTGATATAAAATGCCAATTCGCTCTGAAGTTATTAATTCTGACTGAAATCTGCGCAACTATTGGAGCTGTGCACTTAGACCTACAAAACAGGATATTATTATTATTATTTCCTATACCTGATGGACAACTTCAGCTTATGCACTGGCTGGTGCTCAAGCCAGAGAACTATCTCATAAACTCCAGTGAGGAACGGAGGACGATTCTCGTTTCTTGCCTGCAACAAGACAAGAGTATCCCCTGGAAAATTTTTAAATTTATAACTCTCAGAAACACTATTGCCTGCATTTTGAGGGCCAAATTTGTGAATATGTGAAGTAATATTAATATGCTGCATAACTAAACAACAGACCAGAAACACTAGACAATAAACTGAAACTGACCTTTGTCACCATTCTTGCTGCTTTCACTTCATAACTCCAGAACATTCAGTCGTAGACAGTCCAAACTACACCTTTTTGGAATCTTTATGATCAGGCAAATAAAGTGGTGTAGTTTTCTATATGATTGGAGCATCTTTTAATTTTGACCCCTGTGTAATTCTTCAGTTGACCCCTACCTTGGCTGCCTATTGAAAATTCAAGTGGCCAATCAGTTTTTTCAAAAGAGTTCATGTCTATGGATTATTTGTGCTGAATTCAATGTTTGTATCATCATTTGTAAGATTCCACTCTAAATATTCTCTTATCTGCTGCACTATATATGAGATGTAAAATGCTGCTCCTCAGTGTTTCTCAATTGCCCTCAACAGTATTGGAACACTTAGCAAAATAAGGAAAATGCCCCCCTCCAGAAGCTGAAAGGTTTTAGTCATGCTCCCAAGAACCATTTTACTGAAAAAAGTCTGAAGGCCATAAAGGACATGGTTAGATGGTGATGAGCTTCCAGGCATGTGAGAGGCAAATAAAGAAAAATGCTTAAAAAGGTGTGTGTGTGGGGGGGGAGGGGGGGGGGGGGAGGCTGTGGGGGCAGAGCTCCCCCCAGAAGCTGAAAGGTTCTAGCCATGCTAATGCTCCCTTGAGCGTTTACCCCCCCCCCCCCCCCCCCCCAAAAAAAAGTGTGAAGGACTTAAATGACATGGTGAGATGCTGAAGAGCTTCGCTTGCCCATGTCCGTGACATATACATATTATTTCTAGAGCCCAACCGATATATCAGCCAGCCGATAGTATCGGCCGATATAAGCCCTTTTTAAAGTACTCACCATCGGCCAAAATTTTGCCGATAAAACACCGATAATTTCTCATAAACAGAACAGTTACTGAAATAATGTTTATGTCGGCAACGTAAAATGTACCTGCACTGTTTGTCCAGTAGATGGAGCTCTGACTCCATTCAACTGAGAGCTGCTTACACCCCTGCTTAAATGTGTTCATCACCGCCCCCGTAGTTCGCCGTCACACTGGACTGATCGGATGACAAAAGCATACAAGAGTATAAGGATGTTGTTTGTAATAACTTTGCGATTACATTCACCCCACATTTCTACCGTTTCAGTTCAACTCAGTTTGATTAACCCAGTTTATGTAGTAATGTGTCAAATGTGCTTCATTGCGTCAGTCACACTTTTTATTAAGCCCACGTTGTGTAGACCTTATTTCTAGCATGAAAAACTTTTGTTTATTGCTAAGAGGTTGAAACATTCAGATTCACTCGTCGTCCGGAAGGGTTTTGGGAATTACTGCCGTTCGTCTTACGTTGCAGCCCGTTACGATCTAATTTTGGACCGTTATGCTTATTTTGGACCGTGTAATCAACCGTTTCTGCAGCGCAACTCCAGTTTAAAGCGTGAATCACTGAAGCAATTCTTCGATTCAATGGCTCGTGGCTCTTTGATTCGCTGCTCTTCAGAATCGGTAAGTCCGCTTCTTAACACCTCTCAAAGCCATTAAAATATCATGAGTCATTTTTGTGTGTATTCAAGTCATTAACTGGGGCTCTTGTCTTGTTGTAGTCAACAAACGAGAATCGTCCTCCGTTCCATTGTCACAGATTTAAATGCTACGTGTAATATAACCTATATCTAAGTTGCAGCAACAAGAGGTACAAGATCAGATGTATTTCACAACTCTTTTTAAGGATATGTATTTGCGAATTTCACAAAGGTTTAATTCTTGATTGCATTTTTTGAACTTGAAAATTCTTCTCTGTTATAAAGTTAATCAATATGAGGACAAAGCTTCAGCTTTTAGCTCATACCTTTTTTTTAAGGGTCCAAAAAAGAACATTTTACTCATTTAAAAAAAATAATAATAATAATATCGGCTGATTTATTGGCTATTGGCAAATCAGCCGATTTATCGATTATCGGCATTTTTTTCATCCAAATATCGTTATCGGCATCAGCCTCAAAAAATTCATATCGGTCAGGCTCTAATGTTCAACCTATATTCAATTGAATACACCACAAAGACAAGATATTTAATGTTCAAACTGATAAGACTTTATTGTTTTTGTGCAAATATTTTCTCATTTTGAAATGGATTCCTGCAACACGTTTCAAAAAAGTTGAATGCTCAAAGAACACCTGTTTGGAAACAGGTGAGTGTCATGATTGGGTATAAAAGTAACATCCCCAAAAGGCTCAGCCATTCACAAGCAAAGATGGGGCGAGGATCACCACTTTGTGAACAACTGTGTGAACAAAACAGTCAAGCAGTTTAAGAACAATGTTTCTCAACGTTCAATTGCAAGGAATTTAGGAATTCCATCATCTACAGTCCATAATATAATCAGAAGATTCAGAGAATCTAGAGAACTTTCTACACGTAAGCAGCAAGGCCGAAAACCAACATTGAATGCCCGTGACCTTCGATCCCTCAGGCAGGCGGCACTGCATTAAAAACCGACATCATTATTTAAAGGATCTTACTGCGTGGGCTCAGGAACACTTCAGAAAACCATCCATCCATCCATCCATCCATCCATTTTCTTCCGCTTTATCCGGAGTCGGGTCGCGGGATCAGCAGCTCAAGCAAAGCCGCCCAGACCTCCCGATCCACACACACCTCCCCCAGCTCCTCCGGGGGAACCCCAAGGCGTTCCCAAGCCAGCCAAGAGATGTAATCCTTCCAGTGTGTCCTGGGTCTTCCCCGGGGCCTCCTCCCAATGGGACGTGCCCGGAAAACCTCTCCAGCGAGGCGTTCAGGGGGCATCCGGAAAAGATGCCCGAGCCACCTCAACTGACTCCTTTCAATGTGGAGGAGCAGCGGCTCGACTCCAAGCTCCTCCCGAGTGATCGAGCTCCTCACCCTATCTCTAAGGGAGCACCCAGCCACCCTGCGGAGGAAACTCATCTCGGCCGCTTGTACCCGCGATCTCGTTCTTTCGGTCATGAGCCAAATCTCATGACCATAGGTGAGGATCGGAACGTAGATCAATCGGTAAATAGAGAGCTCTGCCCCCCTACTCAGCTCTCTCTTCACCACGACGGTCCGATACAGCGACCGCATCACTGCAGACGCTGCACCGATCTGTCTATCGATCTCACGCTCCATCCGTCCCTCACTCGAGAACAAGACCCCGAGATACTTAAACTCGTCCACTTGAGGCAAGGATACTCCACTGACCTGAAGAGGGCAAAGCACCTTTTTCCGGTCGAGAACCATGGCCTCGGATTTGGAGGTGCTGATTTTCATCCCGGACCCCTCACACTCGGCTGCAAACTGCCCCAGTGCACGCTGAAGGTCCTGATTTGACGAAGCCAACAGAACCACATTGTCCGCAAACAGCAGAGACGAGATTCTGTGGTTCCCAAACCAGACCCCCTCTACACCCTGGCTGCACCTAGAAATTCTGTCCATAAAAATAATGAACAGAACCGGTGACAAAGGGCAGCCCTGGCGGAGGCCAATGTGCACTGGAAACAGGTTTGACTTACTACCGGCAATGTGACCCAAGCTCCTGCTGTGGTCGTACAGGGACCGGATAGCCCTTAGCAAAGGACCCCGGACCCCGTACTCCCGGAGCACTCCTCACAGGGTGCCCCGAGGGACACGGTCGAACGCCTTCTCCAGATCCACAAAACACATGTGGACTGGTTGGGCGAACTCCCATGAACCCTCGAGCACCCGATGGAGCGTGTAGAGCTGGTCCAGTGTGCTGCGACCAGGACGAAAGCCACACTGCTCCTCCTGAATCCGAGGTTCGACCATCGGTCAAATTCTCCTCTCCAGTACTCTGGAATAGACCTTACCGGGGAGGCTGAGGAGTGTGATCCCCCTATAGTTGGAACACACCCTCCGGTCCCCCTTCTTAAACAGAGGGACCACCACCCCGGTCTGCCAATCCAGAGGCACTGTCCCCGATCGCCACGTGATGTTGCAGAGGCGTGTCAGCCAAGACAGTCCCACAACATCCAGAGACTTAAGGTACTCAGGACGGATTTCATCCACCCCAGGAGCCTTGCCACTGAGGAGCTTTCTAACCACCTCAGTGACTTCTGCCTGGGTAATGGATGAGTCCGCCTCTGGGTCCCCAGTCTCTGCCTCCTCTTCGGAAGACGTGACGATGGGATTGAGGAGATCCTCGAGGCTGACCGATAGTCCTCCTCCATAGCCTCCCCGAACTCCTCCCAGACCCGAGTTTTTGCCTCTGCGACCGCACAGGCTGTGGCACGCTTGGCCTGCCAGTACCTGTCAGCTGCCTCTGGGGTCCCACCTACCAACAAAGATAAGTAGGACTCCTTCTTCAGCTTGATGGCATCCCTTACTTTCGGTGTCCACCACCGGGTTCGGGGACTGCCGCCGCGACAGGCACCAGAGACCTTGCGACCACAGCTACAAGCGGCCGCATCAACAATGGAGGTGGAGAACATGGTCCACTCGGACTCCATGTCTCCAACCTCCCCCGGGATCTGGGAGAAGCTCTCCCGGAGGTGGGAGTTGAAGACCTCCCTGACAGAGGGTTCCACCAGTCGTTCCCAGCAGACCCTCACAATACGTTTGGGCCTGCCAGGTCTGACCGGCTTCCTCCCCTCCCAGCAGATCCAACTCACCACCAGGTGGTGATCGGTTGACAGCTCTGCCCCTCTCTTTACTCGAGTGTCTGAGACATGTGGCCGAAGGTCAGATGATACGACTACAAAATCGATCATCGACCTCCTGCTCAGGGTGTCCTGGTGCCACGTGCACTTATGGAAAACTTCAGAAAACCATTGTCAGTAAACACAGTTCATCACTACATCTACAAGTGCAAGTTAAAACTCTACCATGCAAAGTGAAAGCCAAACATCAACAACATCCAGAACCGCCGCTGCCTGCTCTGGGCCCGAGCTCATTTAAAATGGACAGACACAAAGTGGAAAAGTGTGCTGTGGTCTGATGAGTCCACAATTCAAATCGTTTTTGGAAAACATGGACGTTGTGTCCTCTGGATAAAAGAGGAAAAAGACCATCCAGATTGTTACCAGTGCAAAGTTCAAAAGCCAGCATCTGTGATGGTATGGGGGTGTGTTAGTGCCCATGGCATGGACAACTTACACACAGTGGTGGGCACAGCTAACCAAAAAGTTAGCTTCAATAACCATTAATCTGATAACTGAAAAGTTAGCTTTTATGACCATAAAACGATAAACTGCTAAAAAAAAATGTATCTTTATTACAGATAACCAATAACCGATAACTATTAGTATTGATTTGGACACGGCCACATCAGATTACACTGTCGGATTCTCATAAACCAGTTTCACTTTAAGCACCACAGGGGCTGCTGGGTAAATTCAAGGATCACAAACACAGGGAACACACGAAAAATGAATAAACAAAAAAATTAAATAAAATAAAACCCCAACCACTGTCATCATCTTTCAAAAGCAGTAAAACACAGTATTAGAAGTCACAGATTCACCGTCATTTATGAGCTAAAAGCTTCTGCTTTTTTCACACACTTTGAACCCTGCAGCTTAAACAACCAAAATACATCCATTAATGCATTGATTGGCAGAGCAAAATACACGTAGTAAATATAAATTCTTACCTGTTAGTTTCAGTGGGATTCATCTGAATAAATAATCCACATAAAGCGTCCTTTTTTAAAATCCAAAACAGTATCTAAACGTGAAGAAAAGTCCCTCTGTCTGTACACACAGCTGTGCTGTGAGAGCTCCTCTCCCCACTGAGTCTTGGCAATTAAATTACAGCCACAAAGAAATAAAATAAAATAATGTTAAAATTAGTCTGTTTTGTTTTCGTGTCGATTGAACAAGTCACTGTAATGTCTAAAGTGAACCTGAACTACACTACCCACAATGCTCCCTGTGTCGACCAGCCAATCATGTTTTATGCTTAATGATGACGTCATCAGCAAGCGACAGGCAGCCAGTCTGCTCAGTGGCTATAAACACACCATAAACAGACTAAAAATATTTGATTTTAGGGTTTACAAACATTTTTGACTGTTAAACTTTACCAGCAAAGAAAATGTTATCGGACTGAAAATTATCGGAACTAAATTTATCGGAAGATAATTGGACCAATGATGGTTTTAAAACTTTTCTGAAAAGCTAATCCAATAGCAAAAACATTAGCTTCCACAATTATCTGCTATTGGATTATCTGAACTGTGCCCACCACTGCTTGCACATCTGTGATGGCAACATCAATGCTGAAAGGTACATCCAGGTTTTGGAGCAACACATGCTGCCATCCAAGTAACGTCTTTTTCAGGGACGTCCCTCCTTATTTCAGCTACACAATGCCAAGACACATTCTGCACATGTTACAACAGTGTGGCTTCATAGTAAAAGAGTGCAGGTACTAGACTGGCCGGCCTGCAGTCCAGACGTGTCACCCATTGAAAATGTACAGAACCCGGAAGAGGTCACTTGAAGTGATATTTTTTTTCTGACCATGATCATTTGTGTGCACATTTTCCTTTAATCAAGCCCTCGAATTAATAAAACGTGCGCACGTTTTCCTGGCCGTGATAATTCATGCGCACGTTTTCCTGGCCGTGATAATTCATGCGCACGTTTTAATGGCCGTGATAATTCGTGCGCATGTTTTCCTTTAATCAAGCCCTCGAATTAATAAAACATCCACACGTTTTATTTTAATCGAGCCCTCGAACTAATACAACGTGCGCACGTTTTCTTTTCATTGAGACCTCGAATTAATAAAATGTGCGCACGTTTTCCTTTCGTTCAAAATGAAATTCATAATATGACCTAAATTGTCATCCTTACGACGGGGAGACGCTTCGCCCTCAGCTTCCTTTTTAATGTGCTTAAACTCCAGATGATGTCATGCTGGTAGCTGGAGTTCTCTGTATGTCCTTGTGCGCCCAAACCATAATGATACACTCTGACCAGATCCATTTCTGAAGTGGAAATGTATTACACTGTCAACTGGTTTGTTGGCTAATAGCCAACATTTATGTGTCACGACAATACTGAATGCACGTTTGTACACACAATGTAATAAAACGAGCGCACAATATAACAAAACGTGTGCACAATATAACAAAACGTGCGCACAATATAACAAAACGTGTGCACAATATAACAAAACGTGCGCACAATATAACAAAACGTGTGCACAATATAACAAAACGTGCGCACAATATAATAAAACGTGCACACATTCTCTCCACATGCAAAACATTTTGCAATGACACTTCCAGGGCTCCGTAAAAATGTGTGGCGCATAATGAAGCGCAAAATACGACAACGGAGACCCCGGACTGTTGAACAATTGAAGTCATACATCAAGCAAGAATGGGAAAGAATTCCACCTACAAAGCTTCAACAATTAGTGTCCTCAGTTCCCAAATGCTTATTGAGTGTTGTTAGAAGGAAAGGTGATGTAACACAGTGGTAAACATACCACTGTCCCAGCTTTTTGGAAACGTGTTGCAGGCATCCATTTAAAAATGAGCAAATATTTGCACAAAAACAATAAAGTTTATCAGTTTGAACATTAAATATCTTGTCTTTGTGGTGTATTCAATTGAATATAGGTTGAAGAGGACTTGAAAATCATTGTATTCTGTTTTTATTTACATTTTACACAATGTTCCAACTTCATTGGAATTTGGGTTGTAAGATTCTGAATGATTTAAGGTGCTGAATGATTTACAATTCTGAGTGACTTAAGATTCTGAATGATTTAAGTTTCTGAAATATTTAAGATTCTGAATGATTTAAGACTGAATGATTTCAATTCTGAGTGATTTACATTTCTATTTAAGATTCTGAAAGCCAAGACAGGGCCCTGTCTCAGCAGGCTGTCTAACCAACGCGCATTGGTTTATTATAAATAAATATCTTTTCGTTCACAACCAGTTCTGTTCTTTGCTCCCAGCATTTAAGTCCATCACCTGTAATGGTGCGGTCCCATCTGGACCCTAACCTTAATGAGATTTCAATTATCTGGATGATTTTAAGTTTCTGAATAAGATTCTCAATGATTTAAGATTCTGAGTGATTTGAGTTTCTGAAAAAAAAAATGCATTCAAAACAATTGTATTCTGTTTTTATTTACATTTTACACAATGTCCCAATTTAATTAGAATTGGGATTGTAGATCGCGGGTACAAGCGGCCGAAATGGGCTTCCTTAGGAGGGTGGCTGGTGTCTCCCTTAGAGATAGGGTGAGAAGCTCAGTCATCTGTGGGGAGCTCAGAGTAGAGCTGCTGGTCCTTTGTGTTGAAAGGTTGAAAGGAGCCATGATACAGTTGTATACAAACGTTTGGGCACCCCTGATCATTTTCATAATTTTCCTTTATAAATATTTAACTGAAATTGCTGATCCAAACAACCAATGATTTATAAAGGAAAATCATGGAAATCATCAGGGGTGCCCAAATGTTTGTATACAACTGTATCTTCACACTGGCGTGTGATCGCCTCGGGATCCCCCAGTCAGAGGTGGTTAATGTTCCAGAGACGAGTGATGAGGAACGAGCATAATTAGAGAATCGGGTTCACTGATCCGAAAACAGTTAAAACACTTCTGCTGCTGTGGGAACATCCCTGAAATATGCTGATGTTTCACTGGATTTCGCTCTAAATGCAGATGAAAATGAACTTTATGTCGGGTAAGTGGGGGCCGTGAAGCATGAGCCCGACAGCACTGTTCACTCAGCAACGCCGAGCAGGCAAGCGTTATGGTCTAGCCCTGTCATATAAGGCCTTTTGGCCGCCCAACTGACAGAAATCCGTCCTAGTCACAGAGAACATTAATACCTGGAAATAACAGAACAAACACAAAAAGTGTAGTTCTATGGGATGAGTGTGTAGTCCACCCAGATGTAAACAGGTACATGTCTTTTCTGGGTGGGACAAGATCCTGTGACAGACCGGTATCCCATCCACAGAATCCATGGATAGGTGCCATTGAGATTCTGGGCCTGTGTGGATCATAGTTTTTCTTCTTCTTGTAACCTAAACTATAACTTGTGAAATTCCAATTATTCATTCATTCATTGTTTTTTGTAGACAACAGCATTTGATAGAGGAGTCAGTGGCTTAGCAGTTAGTGCTCTTGTTTCTAATGTGGAAGGCAGGGGCGTAGCACCAAATTCTGGGCCCTAGGTACTAGCCATATTGAAGACCCCCCCCACTGTTATGTTCTTTTTTATTAACACAAACACCAAATTTTTAATGTGTAGTCAAGCCAGGTCTAAATCATGTATACCTTAGAGCACACCTGGGAGTCAGAACCCTTTTTAAAGCTGGGGGAGCAGTATTGATGGTGCAGTTTGGTGCATTCCTATGCGGGAATTTTCTAGAAAAATGGTGCAATTTGGTCCCCCAGACCCCCCAACTCAATATAGCTAGCTTTCAAGCTCACCTCTCTTTTCAAAGAATTTGGTTAGTAGCTACTTTCCCTCATTTAGTTTTCTTTCCCTGTTCTTTTTTCTCTTCTTTTCTGAAATCCGGACTTTGATTTTTTAAGAAAGACATATTTTATTTCAGCCTAAACACTAGGGCAGCAACTAACGATTATTTTACTAATCAGTTCACCAGTCGATTATTTTTTAGATTAATTGTTTTGTTTTTTTTTACTTACATGTGAGTTTTGCCATTATTTCTTTAAGTGAGTTATTATTAAAAGGCCTTTGTCACACAACATCAGCGTTTGACTTTGTAACAAAGTTATGTTATATTCTCGTCAAAAACATACCTGGAGCAGTGTTTTGTTTTATTTTGCACATACATACATCACCGACACACCACAGAGAGATTTCCATCAGACTTAGACGCCTACAGCAACTATCTCAACCACTGAGATATTATATATTACAGCAAGAGTCCATGAAAGTATTTTAAAGGCCTGACTAAAGTATAATATGTTATATTTAATAAGATATCTTCATGAAAAAAGACACAAATGTGCAGTTTACTGAATTTAATTTTTTTTCTTGTGTAAAAACACAGCTTAGATGTGGTTTGACTGAAACAAATTGTCATTAAACTTAATAAAACAGGGATGAAGTGGAGGTTTAAGAGTTACTAGGTGTTCACAGGAAACAGTTATTTCTATATTTATTTATGTTCATTGTTAGTTGGTTTAATCTTTTCTGTTTTGATTATCAGATTCTTTTTGTCTGTTTGTCTAAAACTGTATTGTGGCAGTATTAGTTATTATTACTATTATTGTTGTTGTTTCTATTATTATTACTGATATATAAATAAAAATAAATGAATAAAATATTACAATTTGTAACACATTTGACTCTTTTACGACAACAAACACTGAGCCATGAATTATTACACAGAAAACAAATGTGCTGACAGCTGCAACAGCTTAATGCTAACTTTAACATTGAAAATGCCATAGACATGCTAACGCATTAGCATTGGTCCTGTTTTTAAGTTATAAAATACATCTATCAACTGTTTCAGAAGACCATAACAGGTCAGATTAACATAAAAAGGTAAATATTACTCACAGACATATGCTCTTTGGAGTTTTAGTGGGGAAAAATTAAGATTAAGCGAAATAAAACACTGAATCAACAAAACACCCGATCGAAGCAGTGATTTGATCTGCGAATCACTGCTTCGATTGGTTCAAGGTTCAAAGCAAAGCCGCTCTGCAGAAATGGTTGATTTATATGGAAGAAACAAAACATTTGCAGTAAAACAAAGTTATTTAACAACTAATTGATGACTAAATTAGTTGACAACTATTTTAATAATCGGTTAAATCGATTAGTTGTTTCAGTTCTACTAAACACCTCCTCTTTCTGTGAGATCCCGTTTGGGATGTGTGTGTGTGTGTGTGTGTGTGTGTGTGTCACCTGTGTGCCTGGACTATACCATTGTACAACTGTGCAGGGGTGGAAGGGCCCTCAGAGATCTTTCAATATTACTGTTAGAGCAGAATTATGTTTTGCAACATTTATACATTCATTCTAATTATATTCTTTTACAACATGAACTGTATGGACATTAATAACATGCAACACAAAAATGGAAGGTTTCCGGTTCAAGCCCTGCCTGTTCGCCATGTAATGTGGAGTTGCATCAGGAAGGATGCCCAATGTAAGATTTGTGCCAGTTCAACAAGCAGGTCCACCCTGGAAAACAAGAGAACAGCTGAAAGGACTTATTGATTTATTTGATAAAGTCTCCTCAGTGTGCTGGTGCTGCCCTCTGCTGGTGCAGAGAGGGACCTTTTGAACTGTTTTGCCCTCACCCCTCAAAATGAACCACCATGATGAACAACTCAAGTACACCCAGTATGTTTTCGATCTGAGATGATTTAGGGTGTGCTCAACACACAGAACAAAATAAATCTACTGCTCACATAAGGCCTTATAGACTTTAATGCATACACACAAAATACTGTTACACATGGCAAAACCAGTGCAATGATATCCAGGTGATGCTAAGTTTGTCTCGCTCTCTCCAGCAGAAGAGCTCGAGGTGAAGTTCTCTACGACGCCATTTCTGACAACTCAATCAGCTTTGTGTCACTGTTTCTCATTCCACCTCAGTTTCTTCTGTTTTGTCTTGGATTTTGCATCATCCTGCCTCGCCAGCTTTATGTCTACTTCTGCCATACTTCCATGCCTGCCTTTCTCACACTGTACTTCCAGAAATGTTCTGTCTTCCTCAATGGTGATCATCTTTAGTGCATCTTGGTGGGCGAAAAGATCAAAAAGATCCTTAAATGTCTCTTTGAACTGTCCTTCTTTTGCATTTCACTTTCTCACCCAGTGTTTTTCTTCAAAGCCTCCTATATTCCTACATGGTTTTCTTGAGCAGTGGTGTCTAAAGTGATGTTAATCAGTGGAATCACCTGCTGGAGTCAGTGGCTGCAAGGAAAACCTGCCCCCTCTTGGCCCTTTCTGAAATGTCTTTGGACACCGCTGGTCTTGAGCCTTCACTGTATGCTGGAAGGGTTGGATGGGAATCGGAGCCCTTTCCCAAAGTTTTTGTACCTCCTTCACAGTCTGTACTGCTGCATCATGTTTCTTAGTGTCCTTTTGCCCAATTCTGTACAAATACACTCTGAGTGCATCACCACTTGATGGCAGCTTGCACCCTGTCAGGCTAGAGCGCCTTTTTTTAGAGAGAGTGATGACATGACAAGTCCAAAAAAAATCAGTCACGTGACTCCTGGCTGTGAATGTGTCTGCATGTAAATCCAGTTATTTTATTTATTTATTTGCAGAAAATGACGGGTTGTTGTGCATTTGGAGGCACAAATAGACACAACAAGGGCTTCAAGGTGTATAGATTCCCTTCAGATCCAAACAGAAGATACATTTGGGAAAATAAAGTCAGCATGTGGGATGGAAGCGACTTCATCGTCAAAGCTTTGAGAGGTAAATTTATTGTTCAGTCCCATGTACAGTAAAACTCAACTAAAGCGTCTGTTGTGTGGGCCGCTGAAGAGGAGGTACTGCTGGCCCACCATCAGAGGGCGCCCTGCCTGGAGTGCGGGCTTCAGGCACGAGAGGGTGCTGCCGCCTCACAGGACAGCCGGAGGGACAGCTGTCACTCATTAACTCCTGACAGCTGTCACCTATCATCAACTCATCAACCACTCCATAAAAGCCAGACGACATCTCCACCCCGCTGCCGAGATATCGTTTGCCTTCGAGGTATTTTCTCAGCCGTATTCAGTTAAGTAGTAGGTGCTACTGTTAATTCTTACTGTGTTCCTATTTCGGAGGTGGAGGTGTTTTACCCACCATTGAGGAACTGTTGCTGATTGTATTTGCTGGGTGTACACACACCCACACATAACTGTTTCTGCTTCCTGCCAGCAGTACCAGATCCGACAGCCGGAGACGGTGGCCACCTGGGGACTCGGAACTTGGCGGGTCCAGTATTCTCCGGGTTCGGTGGCAGTGGAAATCGTGTGGGATCAGGCTCTTCTCTGGACAGACGTCTTCTATCCTCGAGCCTGCCCACACGTCACCTTAGTACATTTGACTCCAAATTCTGTATTTGTCTATATTTCGTTGTGCACGCTTCACAACAGTAAAGTGTTGTATTTTTGGCTCATCTATTGTCCGTTCATTTACGCCCCCTGTTGTGGGTCTGTGTCATTACACTTTCACAACACCGTCATTGTATAAAGCAGATATTCACAGTCACCAGACAGAAAAGTCCCAAAGTTTTTCTATTTTTTTTTCCATCTAATAAACACCGTATACGAGGTCTGTCCGTAAAGTATTGTACCTTTTTATTTTTTTCAAAAACTATATGGATTTCATTCATATGTTTTTACGTCAGACATGCTTGAACTCTCATGCGCATGCATGAGTTTTTCCACGCCTGTCGGTGACGTCATTCGCCTGTGAGCACGAGTGGTCCCGCCCCCTCGTCGGATTTTCATTGTCTGGAAATGGCGGAATGAAAAGGACTTTTTTTCCATCAGAATTTTTTCAGAAGCTGTTAGAGACTGGCACCTGGAAACCATTTGAAAAATGTATCTGGCTTTCAGTGAAAATTTTACAGGCTTCACAGAGAATAAGGACTTTAACTACAGGTTTAAGGACCCCTCAAGTTCTTTTATACTCACTCGACTGGTAAGCACTGAAAGCCGAGATAGACATGTCCCAACTTGTCCTCTAACACGCTGAAACGGAGGTGTTCCTTTGTCTCGCTTCATCAGCGAATCGGTCGTGACGCGCGAAGCCTCCGCGCTGCTTTCCATGACAAAATCTCTTGTTAAAAGTGAAATCTGCCGGAAAATGGCTGATGTCCAGGTCTTGTGATAACCAGAGAAAGAGCACACGACAGTCTCGTATCCACAGAGCCATCAGCTTAGAAATGATCCAGTGGTTTGTGCCGCGTCGTCGCAGCTCGCAGCGCGGCGCACCGACCGTCCTTTAAAGGGGTCCTTAAACCTGTAGTTAAAGTCCTTATTCTCTGTGAAGCCCGTAAAATTTTCACTGAAAGCCAGATAAATTTTTCAAATGGTTTCCAGGCGCCAGTCTCTAACAGCTTCTGAAAAAATTCTGATGGAAAAAAAGTCCTTTTCATTCCGCCATTTCCAGACAATGAAAATCCGACGAGGGGGCGGGACCACTCCTTCCACAGGCGAATGACGTCACCGACAGGCATGGAAAAACTCACGCATGCGCACGAGGGTTCAAGCATGTCTGACGTAAAAACATATGAATGAAATCCATATAGTTTTTGAAAAAAATAAAAAGGTACGATACTTTACGGACAGACCTCGTATAAGGTATTTTGTACAGTGGATTTTTTACTCAATCAGATAAAATGTCCCATCCGATCACAATGTATTTCCATTAAAAACTCTGAGCAGTCTGGATGTGCACAGTAACAGAGATACAAATTAAAGTTCAGCTCTGACACTCTCCGATTTGTGGAAAGTTGGACCTGAGTCATTTCTGGGATTAAAAGTCCAACCGTTTAGTTTTTTCAAACCGTATTCAGATTGGGACCTGAAGCCTGACGTGCACCTGTTAAATCAAAAACAAAAGGCTGTGATTTGACACTTTTCTGTTTTTAATCCTTCATCTCCCATCATATTATATAGCGCACACGCTGATAAATGGATCAGAAAAGTCCACATCACATTTACAGCATAAAGTTGGTAAAAGAGGAAAATGTTCAGTTTACCTTTGATTTGAAGGTGATGATTGTAGAAAGAAAAGCTTGTTGAGGGTCAAATTAATCCATAATAAAGTATAATCCAGAGACGGAGAACTTTAAACCTGTCACACTTCATTGTATGACACTGAGTTACAGAGCTGCAGCTGCATAAATTAGGCTTAAATTAATTAATTACATCATCATAAATTGTAAATTTGATATCGTAACTATTTTTGTATTTATTCTGAGTGGATTGAGCATACCCACTCTCTATAACATGTCAGAGATATTAGTTTCTACCAATGGCGAAACAAATGAGAGGGTGAGAGGTCAACATTTCTCAAAATAAATAAATAAATTCTGGCATCAAATAAGGGCCACCCTAGTGTGTATAGTAGACATGTTTCTTTTGCTGGTTTCCACAGCGACATTTCAGACACTTTTATTGGTTGACGGAATTTTACTTCACGGATTCTTCTGTCAAAATATTGTGCACTCACATCCAAATTTCACTTCTGTAAAAAGAAGGCAAGGCTGAAAGGAAGCAAGTCAGGTCACGTCAGGGAGCACGTGCTGGTGCGGCGTGTCACCACATCCACCACACCATGGAGTAGGGACCACCCAGTCGGTCCAGCGGCCTATGTTCCTGAGGTCACTACCTATCTGCTGCAGTCAGGCCAAACACTGGCTTTAACCAGGTGAAACGTGGCTGTGTCTTTATCCAAGTAAAAATGTGGGCGTGTCTTTAATCAGGTGAAATGTCGGGGCGTGTCTTTAACCAGGTGAAAATGTGGGCATGTTTTTAACCAGGTGAAATGCGGGCATGTCTGTAACCAGGTGAAATGCGGGCATGTCTTTAACCAGGTGAAAATGTGGGCATGTCTTTAACCAGGTGAAATGTAGGTGTGTCTTTAACCAGGTGAAATATGGGCATGTCTTTAACTAGGTGAAAATGTGGGACTGCCTTTAACCAGGTGAAATATGGCAGTGTGTTTAACTAGGTGAATGTGTGGCAGTGTCTTTAACTAGGTAAAAACATGGGCGCATCTTTAACCAGGTGAAATGTGGGAGTGTCTTTAACCAGGTAAAATGTGGGCACATCTTTAACCAGGTGAAATGTGGGAATGTCTTTAACAAGGTGAAACATGGCCATATCTTTAACTAGGTGAAAATGTGGGAGTGTCTTTAACCAGGTAAAAATGTGGGCACATCTTTAACCAGGTGAAATGTGGGAATGTCTTTATCCTGGTGAAAATGTGGGAGTGTCTTTAACCAAGTGAAACGTGGCCATCTTTAACTAGATGAAACTGTGAGAGTGTCTTTAACCAGGTAAAAACATGGGTGCGTCTTTAACTAGGTGAAAATGTGGGACTGTCTTTAACCAGGTGAAATATGGCCGTGTGTTTAACTAGGTGAATGTGTGGCAGTGTCTTTAACTAGGTAAAAACATGGGCGCATCTTTAACCAGGTGAAATGTGGGAATGTCTTTAACCAGGTGAAACGTGGCCATATCTTTAACCAGGTGAAAATGTGGGAGTGTCTTTAACCAGGTAAAAATGTGGGCACATCTTTAACCAGGTGAAATGTGGGAATGTCTTTAACCAGGTGAAATGTGAGAATGTCTTTAACCAGGTGAAACGTGGCCATATCTTTAACCAGGTGAAAATGTGGGAGTGTCTTTAACCAAGTGAAAATGCGGGAATGTCTTTAACCAGGTGAAATGTGGGAGTGTCGTTAACCAAGTGAAAATGTGGGAATGTCTTTAACCAGGTGAAATGTGGGAGTGTCTTTAACCAAGTGAAAATGTGGGAATGTCTTTAACCAGGTGAAATGTGAGAATGTCTTTAACCAGGTGAAACATGGCCATATCTTTAACCAGGTGAAATGTGAGAATGTCTTTAACCAAGTGAAAATGTGGGAATATCTTTAACCAGGTGAAATGTGAGAATGTCTTTAACCAGGTGAAACATGGCCATATCTTTAACCAGGTGAAATGTGGGAGTGTCTTTAACCAAGTGAAAATGTGGGAATGTCTTTAACCAGGTGAAATGTGAGAATGTCTTTAACCAGGTGAAACATGGCCATATCTTTAACCAGGTGAAACATGGCCATATCTTTAACCAGGTGAAATGTGGGAATGTCTTTAACCAGGTGAAACATGGCCATATCTTTAACCAGGTGAAATGTGGGAGTGTCTTTAACCAAGTGAAAATGTGGGAATGTCTTTAACCAGGTGAAATGTGAGAATGTCTTTAACCAGGTGAAACATGGCCATATCTTTAACCAGGTGAAACATGGCCATATCTTTAACCAGGTGAAAATGTGGGAGTGTCTTTAACCAAGTGGAAATGTGGGAATGTCTTTAACCAGGTGAAATGTGGGAGTGTCTTTAACCAAGTGAAAATGTGGGAATGTCTTTAACCAGGTGAAATGTGGGAGTGTCGTTAACAATGTAAAAACATGGGCGCATCTTGAACCAGATGAAATGTGGGACTTTTCAGGAGAATCAAGGGATCCACCACAGAGACCTGGTACGAAAAACATGCAGTTGCCATCTGTGTGCCACAGTGGTCCATAGATTGGCAGCACACTGAAGTTGGTTAGAAAGAAATGCTGATTGTGACAAAGGGGGCAGCTCTGCTGTGGAAATTTGCAATGTGGTCTGTGTGAAGCCTGTCATACGATTTCAATTCAATTTATTTCGTTTATATAGTGCCAAATGACGGCAAAGTTGCCTCAAAACCACCACCTCACCCACCAGTGAACATCCAAGGGGAGGACATAGAGACTGTGGACAGTTTCAAATACCTGGGTGTTCACCTCAACAACAAACTGGACTCACAACACTGACGCCCTGTACAAAAAAGGTCAGAGTTGCCTCTACCTCCTGAGGAGACTGAGATCCTTTGGAGTGAGCAGGCCTCTGCCTAAGACTACCGCGTGCTGGGTAATCAGGAGAGTCGGGAGTTTTCCCGGTGGGCTGGTCCAACCTGGGGCCGTTGTGAGGGGGGTGTTAATATATGCATACATATATGAGCACCACTAACTGTTAGGGTACACAGCAAGACACTTGGGCTGCTGTATCTTAAAGAGAAGACAATAAGTGTTACAAATGTTTTACAATCACGAAAACTCACAAGAAAATAACTTAAGACTGCTTCTTTTGCAACGCTGGTATCTTTTCCGAAGCCTAAGGTAGGGACATACCATTACACGTTTAACACCCCTATGCATTCATTACAGTTAGTTCAGTCCAATCAGGCCCTGTGCGCTCAGATGGAACTTGCGCTACTAGTAAGTATAGGAGGAGTGACCCGTGAGTGAAAAGATGGACAGAAAAAAGCCAGGTGGAGCTGAAAAAGCTAGATTAAGAAAAAGAAAAGCTTTGGAGGAAGATGCTGCCACGTGTGCAAAGCTCACAGATATTTTTTCAAGAAGACAGAGCGAAGAGGGAAATGGTAAATAGGGCCAGGAATAACAGGCTGCATGCCTGTTCATGCCAGGATGTCAGCCGTATCAACATTTGTAGTCCAGTACCACCTCTTCCAGCTACTTACAGACTTCACTGACTTAAGCTGGACCGACACTGTATGATATTTTCAATCGCTGTACTTGGCTCCAGCTCAAACTGCGACAAAACCGCAGGGTTTAAAAGTTCAGAGTGCACGATTCATGTTCTCACACTGTACAGGCCGATGCTCTGATGCGATCTGACTGTTCACATTGTACCTTCAAAACGTCGGACTGGTGTTTCCAAAAGCAAAATGTAACAGAAGCTTTTTTTTTCTTTTTTTTTTTTTAATTTATTTGATGCCTATCAACGCGCACAGTGAGTGAAATCAGGTGGGGAGACTGAGCGCATATGCGCGCGCGCACACAGCAGACAGCAACATGATTCACAAGAGGATGGTAAAAAAAAGAAAACATAAACAGTCATAACAGGTGCTGCTACTTACACTGTTGTATAAAGAAACTATATTTCATACGGAGTCTTACAGCTGTGCTCATCTGTTGTAAATCCTGTTGTTGTCTGCTGTGTGTGTGTGCGCGCATATACGTACAGTCTCCCCCCACCTGATTCCACTCACTGTGCGCGCTGACAGACATGAACTTTAATATGATATTAGGTTATTGCGAGGGAACGCAATAAAAAAAACACAAGACTTTACATGAGATCACTGTTTGCTCTCTCCGGTGTTTGCTCATGCACAGTGCGTGACGTAATCAGCACGCAGACGCTTATAGCGCTGCTTCAACAGCGCAGAACCCTCACGAGTCACGACGGCCGACAAAAATATCAAACAGGTTCGATTTTTATCCGACCATATGATTCCCCATCAGGAGGTGGTCGTGAGACGTTAAACGCAGCTCGTTACTCCATGTAGACTGCACGATGCAGGACGCACGATTAAGCTGAAACTCGGCACGATCCAAAAAATTTTCACGAGTGAAAAATCAGCTGAAAAAGGGCCAAAAATCGCACAGTGTAAGCCCAGCTTAGGTGGTGCACTGGTGAGTTAACAATACCGTTCTTGTTTTAACTAACTAACTTTTACTTTCTATTAGCACATAAATACTGGATTTAAATGCCACAGCAAAACTCTTATTATGCCTGTGCGCTGGCGGTTTGTGGGCCGGTTGGATATGAAACTCCCGGGCTGAAAAATGTTCCCAGCACGCCCCTGGCTTAAGACCTTCTACGACTGTGTTGTAGCCTCTGCTCTCCTCTATGCTGTCGTCTGTTGGGCCTCGGGCAGCACAGAGCAGGAGAGAAAGAGACTGAATAAGCTGGTCAGGAAGTCCAGCTCTGTCCTGGGCTGTCCTCTGGACTCTCTGGAGGGGGTGGCTGAGAGGAGGGTGTTAGCCAAGTTCAAATCCATCATGGACAACTCCTCTCACCCTCTGCACCGGACTGTAGTGGAGCTGAGCAGCTCGTTCAGTGACAGACTGAGGCACCCTCAGTGCAAGAAGGAACGATACCGCAGGTTGTTCCTCCCTGCTGCTGTCAGACTGTACAATAACACTGTGAAATAACCACATGCAAGAATATGTCCACAAATCACGTGCAATATTATTAATATGTCCACAAATCACGTGCAATAACAACTTGTTTACAAATTCCAGCACTAATGTCACCTTATCATATCTAAACTCCATTTCTCATATCTTAAATACACTCAACAAAAATATAAACGCAACACTTTTGGTTTTGCTCCCATTTTGTATGAGATGAACTCAAAGATCTAAAACTTTTCCCACATACACAATATCACCATTTCCCTCAAATATTGTTCACAAACCAGTCTAAATCTGTGATAGTGAACACTTCTCCTTTGCTGAGATAATCCATCCCACCTCACAGGTGTGCCATATCAAGATGCTGATTAGACACCATGATTAGTGCACAGGTGTGCCTTAGACTGCCCACAATAAAAGGCCACTCTGAAAGGTGCAGTTTTATCACACAGCACAATGTCACAGATGTCGCAAGATTTGAAGGAGCGTGCAATTGGCATGCTGACAGCAGGAATGTCAACCAGAGCTGTTGCTCGTGTATTGAATGTTTATTTCTCTACCATAAGCCGTCTCCAAAGGCGTTTCAGAGAATTTGGCAGTACATCCAACCAGCCTCACAACCACAGACCACGTGTAACCACACCAGCCCAGGACCTCCACATCCAGCATGTTCACCTCCAAGATCGTCTGAGACCAGCCACTCGGACAGCTGCTGAAACAATCGGTTTGCATAACCAAAGAATTTCTGCACAAACTGTCAGAAACCGTCTCAGGGAAGCTCATCTGCATGCTCGTCGTCCTCATCGGGGTCTTGACCTGACTCCAGTCCGTCGTCGTAACCGACTTGAGTGGGCAAATGCTCACATTCGCTGGTGTTTGGCACGTTGGAGAGGTGTTCTCTTCACGGATGATGCGAAGGAGATGTGTTGCACTGCATGAGGCAAATGGTGGTCACACCAGATACTGACTGGTATCCCCCCCCAATAAAACAAAACTGCACCTTTCAGAGTGGCCTTTTATTGTGGGCAGTCTAAGGCACACCTGTGCACTAATCATGGTGTCTAATCAGCATCTTGGTATGGCACACCTGTGAGGTGGGATGGATTATCTCAGCAAAGGAGAAGTGCTCACTATCAGATTTAGACTGGTTTGTGAACAATATTTGAGGGAAATGGTGATATTGTGTATGTGGAAAAAGTTTTAGATCTTTGAGTTCATCTCATACAAAATGGGAGCAAAACCAAAAGTGTTGCGTTTATATTTTTGTTGACTATAAGATGCTCCTATTTTTAATTCCAAAGATGTATATATATATATATACATATATGTATATATATATTATTTCTACTTCATTTTCTCATGTTATTGTATTGTTACAAGTATTATTATTATTGCTTTGTCTTTGCACACACTATTTGATGCACATTTTCTTCAACTCGCACTCATCTTGTCTTTATTAAGAGCTGACGTAACGTGATTTTCTTCATTGTGAGATCAATAAAGTTTTATCTTATCTTATCTGTTGGGAAAGTGTAAGTACACGGACCCACAACAGGGGGCGCAAATGAACGGACAATGGAATAGGTCAAATAACAACACTTTACTGTTGCGAACGTGCACAACAAACACAACAGATCACACAATAGATCGAAGGTCAAATTACAAGGTGTCGTGTGGGCAGGCTCGAGGATAGGAGAAGCCTGTCCAAAGCAGAACCGGAACCACACGATTTCCTCCGCCACCAGACCCCGGGAATACTGGAGCCGCCAAGTCCCGAACTCCCAGGTGGCCACTGCCTCCGCGTGTCGGACCTGGTACTGCTGGCGAGGAACAAAAACACAGTTAAACGTGGGTGCGTCTGCACCCAGCAATCTGCACGGCAGGGAAGCTACCTCCACCTCTCGTTGGAGAAAAAGTCTGTTATCACTCACAAAATCACAAAAAAAGGCTTTCAATCAAGCTGTCAGGCTGAGGATATTACCTTTCAGGTAGAACGATATCTCGGCAATGAGGTGGAGATGCCGTCTTGCTGATATACCATTGTGGATATGATGATTGATGACAGCTGTCGTCGGTGATAAGCAACAGCTGTCACCCCGGCTGCTCCTGTGAGGCGGCAGCGCCCTCTGGTACCTGGAGCCCGCACTCCAGGCAGGACGCCCTCTGGTGGTGGTGGGCCAGCAGTACCTCCTCTTCAGCGGCCCACACAACAGGACCCCCCCCTCAACGGGCGCCTCCTGGCCGGGTGGCGGCGGTAGAAGTCGGCCAGGAAGGCCGGGTCCAGGATGAAGCTCTTCTTCACCGAGGAGCGTTCTTCGGGGCCGTACCCCTCCCAGTCCACCAGATATTGGAAGCCCCGGCCCATCCGTCGGACATCCAAAAGCCGGCGCACTGTCCAAGCCGGCTCGCCATCGATGATCCGGGCAGGAGGTGGTGTCGGACCCGGAGTGCAGAGGGGTGAGGTGTGATGTGGTTTAATCCTGGACACGTGGAACACGGGATGGATCCGCAGTGAGGCCGGAAGCTGAAGCCTCACTGCGGCGGGACTGATGACCTTGAGAATTTTAAAAGGACCTATGTACCGTTCTTGTAGTTTTGGAGAGGCCACTTGCAGTGGAATGTCCTTGGTAGACAACCACACTTCCTGCTCAGGACGATACGTAGGAGCCGGGGTCCGCCGCCGGTCTGCATGGGCCTTTGTCCTCATCCGGGCCCTCAGCAAAGCAGAACGGGCGGCACGCCACACCCGACGGCACTTCCGCAGGTGGGCCTGGACCAAGGGCACACCGACCTCTCCCTCAACCACCGGAAATAACGGGGGCTGATACCCCAGACACACCTCAAAAGGGGAGAGGCCGGTGGCGGATGACACTTGGCTGTTGTGGGCGTACTCGATCCAGGCCAGATGGGTACTCCAGGCCGCCGGGTGCGCGGCTGTCACGCAACGCAGGGTCTGCTCCATTTCTTGATTGGCCCGTTCTGCTTGCTCGTTGGTTTGGGGATGATACCCGGATGAGAGACTTACCGTGGCCCCCAGTTCCCGGCAGAAGCTCCTTCAGACGTGCGAGGAGAACTGGGGACCACGATCAGAGACAATGTCTGTTGGAATCCCATGCAGCCGGACGACGTGGTGGACCAGGAGGTCCGCTGTCTCCTGGGCTGTTGGGAGCTTCGGGAGGGCCACGAAGTGGGCCGCCTTGGAGAATCAGTCCACTACCATGAGAATGGTGGTGTTGCCCTGGGAAGGCGGGAGGCCCGTGACAAAATCCAGGCCGATGTGGGACCAGGGGCGATGAGGCACGGGCAGCGGCTGTAGCAATCCCGAGGCCTTGCGATGGTCGGCCTTGCCCCTGGCGCAGATGGTACAGGCCTGGATATAATCCCGGACGTCGGCCTCTAGGGACGCCCACCAGAAGCGCTGCCGGACAACTGCCACGGTTCTTCGCACCCCGGGATGACAGGAGAGCTTAGAACCGTGACAGAAGTCCAGGACTGCAGCCCTAGCTTCTGGTGGGACGTAGAGTCTATTCTTCGGCCCAGTCCCGGGGTCCGGGCTTCGTGCCAGGGCCTCCCGGACGGTTCTCTCAACGTCCCAGGTGAGGGTGGCCACGATAGTGGACTCCGGGATGATGGGTTCCGGTGGATCCGACAACTCCGTTTTGACTTCATCTTCATGTACCCGGGACAAGGCATCCGATCTCTGGTTTTTGGTCCTGGGACGGTAGGTGATCCGGAAGTCAAAACGGCCGAAGAACAGTGACCAGCGGGCTTGCCTGGGATTCAGCCGCTTGGCGGTCCTGATATACTCCAGGTTCCGGTGGTCAGTAAAAACCGTAAATGGCACGGACGTTCCCTCCAACAGATGTCTCCACTCTTCAAGAGCCTCTTTCACCGCAAGGAGTTCTCGATTGCCGACGTCATAGTTCCGTTCGGCCGGGGTCAACCTGCGGGAAAAATAGGCACACGGGTGAAGGACCTTATCGGTCTTCCCGCTCTGGGATAGCACAGCTCCTATCCCTGAGTCCGAGGCGTCCACTTCAACCACTAACTGGCGGCTAGGATCGGGCTGCACCAGAACTGGTGCAGACGAGAAGCGCCGTTTCAACTCCTTGAACGCGGCATCGCAACGATCCGACCAGGTGAAGGGGACTTTTGGTGAGGTCAGGGCGGTCAGGGGGCTAACTACCTGACTGTAGCCCTTAATGAACCTCCTGTAGAAATTAGCAAAGCCGAGGAACTGTTGCAGCTTCCTACGGCTTGTGGGTTGGGGCCAGTCTCTCACCGCCGCAACCTTGGCCGGATCAGGAGCGACAGAGTTGGAGGAGATGATGAACCCCAGGAAGGACAAAGATGTGCGGTGAAACTCACACTTCTCGCCCTTCACAAACAGCCGGTTCTCCAACAACCGCTGCAGGACCTGACGTACATGTCGGACATGGGTCTCAGGATCCGGAGAAAAGATGAGAATATCGTCTAGATATACGAAGACGAATCGGTGCAGGAAATCCCGCAAGACATCATTAACCAAAGCTTGGAACGTCGCAGGGGCGTTTGTAAGACCGAACGGCATGACCAGGTACTCAAAGTGGCCTAAAGGGGTGTTAAATGCCGTCTTCCACTCGTCTCCCTTCCGGATCCGAACCAGGTGATACGCATTTCTAAGATCTAGCTTGGTGAATATTCAGGCTCCATGCAGGGGCGTGAACACCGAATCCAACAGGGGCAATGGGTATCGATTACGAACCGTGATTTCGTTCAGTCCCCTGTAATCAATGCATGGACCTTCCGCCGTCTTTTTTACCCACAAAAAAGAAACCTGCACCCATCGGGGAGGTGGAATTCCGGATCAACCCGGCGGCTAAAGAGTCCCGGATGTAGGTCTCCATTGATTCGCGCTCAGGCCGTGAGAGGTTGTACGGCCTGCTGGACGGGAACTCACCGCCTGGAACCAAATCAATGGCACAATCGTACGGACGGTGGGGGGGAAGGGTGAGCGCCAGATCCTTGCTGAACACGTCAACCAGGTCGTGGTACTCCACCGGCACCGTCCCTAGATTGGGTGGGACTCTGACCTCCTCCTTAGCCTGGGAACCGGGGGGTACCGAGGAACCTAAACATACCCGATGGCAGGTCTCGCTCCACTGAACCACTACCCCGGACGGCCAGTCGATCCGGGGATTGTGTTTCAACATCCAGGGAAACCCCAAGATCACACGGGAGGTAGTTGGAGTCACAAAAAACTCGATCTCCTCCCGGTGATTCCCTGACACCACCAGAGTTACAGGTGGTGTCCTATGCGTGATTGGAGGGAGGAGGGAGCCATCTAGTGCTCGTACCTGCACAGGCGAGGTAAGAGCCACCAGAGGGAGCCCTATCTCCCTGGCCCATCTGCTGTCTAACAGATTCCCTTCAGAGCCCGTGTCCACCAGTGCTGGGGCCTTCAGGGTTAAATCCTCATACAGGATCGTAACTGGGAGTCGTGTAGCAATGTGGGTGTGTCCCACGTGAATGTCTCGGCCCACCCCTAGCCCAGTCTCTAAGGGCGGGCGTTGGTGTTTAACCGCACGGGGCAGTCTCTCAATTGAGGCTCTATCGAGCCACAAACAAAACACGCCCCGCGGTCCAGCCTCCTCTGTCTACTTGGTGCTCTAAATGTGGCCCTGCTCGTGTCCATAGCTTCGTCAGCAGGGGGAGCTGTAACCACACGAGGCGCAGGGGCCGTGGAGCGTGGGGAGGGCGGAACGCGATCGGAACCAGAAGGGAGAGGGACGGCGCGTGCCCGGCCACGCCCTTCGTCTCGTTCCCGACGGCGTTCCTCCAACCGATTGTCTAATCGTATGATGAGATCGATAAGCCCATCTAAATCCCGCGGTTCATCCTTAGCCACCAGGTGCTCCTTTAGAACCAGTGACAGTCCGTTTACAAAGGCGGTGCGGAGGGCAGTGCTATTCCAGCCTGACCTCGCAGCCGCGATGCGGAAGTCAACTGCATAGGCAGCTGCGCTCCGGCGCCCCTGTCTCATTGACAGCAGCACAGCTGAAGCGGTCTCTCCTCTATTTGGGTGATCAAACACTGTTCTGAACTCCCTCACAAACCCATCATATGTCAGAAGGAGCCGTGAATTTTGCTCCCAGAGCGCTGTAGCCCAAGCGCGTGCCTCACCACGAAGCAGATTTATCACATAAGCTACTTTGCTAGCATCAGTCGCGTACATGACGGAACGCTGTGCGAAGACGAGCGAACACTGCATAAGGAAATCCGCGCACGTCTCCACACAGCCTCCGTACGGCTCTGGGGGGCTTATGTATGCTTCCGGGGAAGGTGGGAGGGGTCGTTGAACGACCAGTGGAACGTCACTGTTACGCACAGGGTCGACGGGAGGGAGAGCCACAGCGGCGCCCGGAGGGCGCGCTTCCACCTGCGCGGCGAGAGCCTCCACCCTGCGGTTCAGGAGGACGTTCTGCTCGGTCATCAAATCCAACCGAGTCGTGAAAGCGGTGAGGATCCGCTGCAACTCACCGATCACCCCTCCTGCGGACGCCTGTGCGCCCTGTTCTTCCATTGGCCGTTCAACAGCCGGTTGACGCCCCTCGGGATCCATGACGCTGGCCGAGATATCCTGTTGGGAAAGTGTAAGTACACGGACCCACAACAGGGGGCGCAAATGAACGGACAATGGAATAGGTCAAATAACAACACTTTACTGTTGCGAACGTGCACAACAAACACAACAGATCACACAATAGATCGAAGGTCAAATTACAAGGTGTCGTGTGGGCAGGCTCGAGGATAGGAGAAGCCTGTCCAAAGCAGAACCGGAACCACACGATTTCCTCTGCCACCAGACCCCGGGAATACTGGAGCCGCCAAGTCCCGAACTCCCAGGTGGCCACTGCCTCCGCGTGTCGGACCTGGTACTGCTGGCGAGGAACAAAAACACAGTTAAACGTGGGTGCGTCTGCACCCAGCAATCTGCACGGCAGGGAAGCTACCTCCACCTCTCGTTGGAGAAAAAGTCTGTTATCACTCACAAAAATCACAAAAAGGGCTTTCAATCAAGCTGTCAGGCTGAGGATATTACCTTTCAGGTAGAACGATATCTCGGCAATGAGGTGGAGATGCCGTCTTGCTGATATAACATTGTGGATATGATGATTGATGACAGCTGTCGTCGGTGATAAGCAACAGCTGTCACCCCGGCTGCTCCTGTGAGGCGGCAGCGCCCTCTGGTACCTGGAGCCCGCACTCCAGGCAGGACGCCCTCTGGTGGTGGTGGGCCAGCAGTACCTCCTCTTCAGCGGCCCACACAACATTATCTTTCAATTAACCTGTTCACCTGTGGAATGTTCCAAACAGGTGTTGTTTGAGCATTCATCAACTTTCCCAGTCTTTTGTTGCCCCGTCCCAGCTTTTTTGAAACGTGTTGCAGGCATCCATTTCAAAATGAGCAAATATTTGCACAAAAACAATAAAGTATATCAGTTTGAACATTAAATATCTTGTCTTTGTGGCGTATTCAACTGAATATAGGTTGAAGAGGATTTGAAAATCATTGTATTCTGTTTTAATTTACATTTTACACAACGTCCCAATTTCAGTGGAATTGGGTTGTAAATTAGGAAAACATTTCAGGCATGAGGTGTGTCTAGAATAACTTTTCTGAGTATTCTGAGTTAAAATCTCATTGTTTGGGGTCAGATTGAGGTCAAGGTCAAAGGTCAACCCTGTTCTATTGACGGCCAGTTGATGAATTCGGGAAATTACCTCTGTGGTAAAGTTTCAGATAATTGAAATTTAGTATGGATGATGTTTTTTGTTATGTCTGATGTCTGGGCAGATGAAACAAAGATATATTTGAAAGGTTCCTGCAAATGGGGAGTGATGAAGCCCCCAAATCTACAGAAAAACAAAATGGCTGTCAGCAGATTTAAAAAATAATAATAATAACAACGTTATAGATATGACTGATGATACATTTATCATTCCATTTAGTCGTTACTAATCAAAATAGATGTCTTGCATCAGTCTTTATCAAATACCACCGAATAATGTTCCATCTAAATGCACAAAGACAGAAATTTCCAGAAGACACAGTAAAGTAAAGTAACGAGAAAATTGTACAGTAACTCACAAATGAAAGCCTGGTAATGTCGCGCATCACATCAAGGAAACCAGAGAATGATACACAAATGAGTAACCTTTAAGTTGTCAATTAGATTAATGTTCATTAAGTAGAAGTGTGTAACAGAGTCGATTTGTGCCTGTCTGTGCCAGGGTGCTTTTAGCTGCCTTAATCCCCTTTCACATTGGTGTATTCGTAGAGCTGCTTATTGTGGCGTATCGTCTACACCGCGTTGAGCAGCTCTATGCCCACTTTTAGCAGCTCTACGTCAAGTTTTTTTCTCCCTCCACAGCAGTATGTTGAGGGCCACGCACGTAGGATGGAAGAAATTAAACATGTTTAATTTTCTTTGGCGTAGAGCGCTGGACACAGTTGTAACCCTCTGGGGTCTGAGGGCATTTTTTGGACAGTTCACTCAACTGGCATAAATGTTTTATTATTGCTGTTAACAGCTCTCCCTGCATCCCACAATCAAGTTTTATGTCTCTTTTTTCAGGACAACCTGTGCTTTCAGAATATATATGCTTTTGTTGTGTTTTATAAGTGTAATAAAGGTTTACAATCAAAAATAAGAAAGGAAAACGTAAAGCGGAAAATAATTTTCCACACATTTATTCAAACACACAGCAAACTATAATAAACAACTGTTTTGACACTTTATAAAGGTAATTTGAGGTCTTGTGTGAAAGACTATGTTTTCTACTGTGTTTTGGACTGTTCTGTGCTGCTCAAAGCAGCTTTCATTCACACTTTGGCCCACTTTGGCTCCTTACAGTCTGAGGAGCGGCCCTCCTCCTCACTCCATTAATATGGTAAACAGTGCTTTATGCTGAGAAAGCAACAGAGTTATCCAGTAACACTCACATGCAAACTAGTGGAGCAATCCCGATAGTTACACACTCTTTGTTTGAGCACGTGAGATTATCATCAGAGGCTCTCCATCTGCTTTCACTGATCGCTGTGCGTAATGGTGCAGGGTGCATTGGAGCCCAATAGTATGTACTCACTGGAGCACCCAGAGGGCTATTCAAACGGGCCAACTAGTAACATATCACTCCTGAAAACGATCTTTGGCTTTTCACGTGAGGTAAATCTGCCCTACGATTGCATTTTGGAAAACCATGTGTCAGTGAACCAATTCCGATTGGACACTCACATTGTGCACGTCATCACACAGCTTCTATGATGAAAACAAAGATAGCTCAGAGTTAACTTATCAGCAAAAAAAAAAGTAAGTTTCTATCTCATATCATTAAAAAGTTATTGATAATTTAGTAAAGCTTGGTCTTAGCCGTCGTATATGACGGCGTGGGGCCAAGAGGGTTAAGCATGTCTGCGCAGCACAGCGTTACTGCATGCGTTTGTGCAACACTGCGCTTCTGTACACAACCAAGAATTGAGTGCGTGAATCCAGAGGAATCAACTGGAGAACAGGATCATGCAGCCCACAGCCCCTGTGTGTGTGCTCAGAACAGGGAATCGAACCTCAACTCAGAAATCCAGAAACAGCAGGTCAGTCGCTCGCTCTCTCTCTCGTGCGCGCTCTCCCTCACTCCCATGTCTCTTTCTCTCTCTGTGTGTCTTTGCAAACCTGTGACTTTAAAATAAAAGCGCTGTTGCTGCATGTCAGTGTGATCATCAGATGTCCTGATTGATCAGGTCTGATCAAACCTGAATACACGCTGTGACTCTTCAAAATAAAAGCGCCGTTGCTGCATGTCAGTGTGATCATCAGATGTCCTGATTGATCAGGTCTGATCAAACTTGAATATGCGCAGCGGACTGGGACAGTGTGTAAAATGGATATATAGCATGCCTATCACGTCCACATCACAAACTAAAATAAGTTGTAGCGAATGCATGCAAATCGGCCATGGATAAAGCATTTGGATTGGACAATCTGCGAATAACAAACACGTCACGTAAACCCAAAGTACTATATGAGGCAGAAAGCGACATACCTGCCAGTCAGTGCCAGTCCAACTGTGGAGATCCCCAAAGACGTAATAGCTGCTGCAATCCAACAACATACTGTAAACCCCCAGCTGCAGAGAAGTCAGCCGTGGACCTCAGTTCTCTGTCAGGAGTTTTATTTAACACCAACAAAAGGAAGAGTTGCTGTTTAGCCGCAACTCACGCTGAAATCTCTCTTTTTGAAAAAAAAAAAACACTGTCTCACAACCCCAAGCAGCCCCCCCCCCACTCCCTAAACTCACAAACAGTTAACCCTCGCATGACAACATGAACATCAACTCTGTGATCAACTTGTCCAAGTCCAGCAATTGCTCCAGAGGCTGTGGTGTTGGTGTGAATAGTGATGCTGAAAGGCCCGAGTGCACTTCTTTTATGACCGCAATGCAGATGCTGCACATGCGCAACACGTGTGCGATGCATTAACAATACATCCGTAATACTGCCGTGATAATCGCAATGCGTCCGATCCATTTCCTCACTACTACTACAGGTCAAGAGTCTGGGCGTCATCCTCGACAGCACCCTTTCCTTTCACTCCCACATCAATAACATCACCCGCTCTGCCTACTTCCACCTCTGCAATATCGCTTGTCTCCGTCCTTCCCTCACTCCTTACACCACTGCCATCCTCGTCCACAGTCTTGTCACCTCCCGGATCGACTACTGCAACTCTCTTCTCTTTGGCCTCCCCAACAAATCCCTTCAGAAACTGCAGCTCCTTCAAAACTCTGCAGCATGGATCATCACCAGGACACCCACCACTCACCATATCACTCCCATTCTCCAACCACTCCACTGGCTCCCAATAAAACAACGGATTAATTTCAAAATTCTCATCACCACGTACAAAGCTATCCATAACCTTGCTCCACAATACATCTCCGATCTCCTCCACATAGTTACTCCCTCTCGCAGAGGAGCAGAGTGGCTGAAAGCTCTGCTCCCCAGCTCTGGAATTCACTCCCAGCTGACCTCTGCAACACTGATTCCCTTCCCCTCTTCAAATCCAGACTCAAAACTCACCTGTTCAGACAATCCTATACAGCATGACCTTACACACCTCACAACCACACGCTCCTCATGATTGCTCATGCCACATGACCACATACACCACTTGTCCACACACTCCACATGACCACTTACACCACATGACCACACACATCACATGACTACACACACCACATTTTCTCACATACCCCAACTCTACAGCATCCAGTTTTACATTTGGTTCTGTTTCTTTTTATCTTTGTTTTTTAATTTGGCCTGTACAGTGTCCTTGGGTGTTTTGAAAGGCGCTTCTAAATAAAATGGATTATTACATGCGTTATACAACCGTGATTGTTCGTCATATATTCACTATATATTATTAATGTATCCGTAATTCATACTGGGACATTTGTCATTTTTGGCCATTTTTGTTGCAAATGACAATGAACGCCCGTAATTTGTGTACTCAATTCATGTGCAATTAATCCTCTCCCCAGTGGGACCGGGCCTTTAGAACTGAAGGATGAAGGAAACCCATGTCCTACCCAGTCTCTCCTCAACTTGCAGCACGGTGGCTTAGTGATTAGCACTGCTACCTCAAAACAAGAAGGTCATGGGACTGATTCCCACCTGTGGATTTTGCGTGTTGTTTGCGTGGGTGTGCTCCGGTTTCCTCCCACATTTAAAGACATGCAGGTTAGGTGAAGTGGAAACTTTATAATTGTTCAGGTCTCCCTTGCAAAAGAGATCTCGATGTCAACAGGACTAACCTGGTTAAATAAAAAAAAAATGATTGTGCTCATGTGCAGTCAGGTGTGACTCTTGGATGAAAGTTATGTTTGTTTGTTTTAGGAATGTTAGCACCCTTTTCCAATTTTGACAGGCCCATTTAGATCATTGACATTAAAGCTGACAAATTTCAAAACATTGTTCATGTAGGAATTAAAGTATGCAGCCCATGCACCATATAGTCACTATAAGACATATCTGTAAAAGCCACTGTGCTATATCAAAAATAAAACTAAAGATAGTTAAAATAAAGCCTCTACGTTCCCTTAAGCACCAAACCCCTAACCATTTGGCACCATCTGAAATCCCAAAATGGGATCCATGCTTTGCACTTTCCAAAGATAACATGCCTCACTTAACCCGTTCCGGGTCTGGAGCTCGATTCTTTTTTATTAACATTTGTAGTATCACTTACTCTGTTGTGTGGGCCGCCAGAAGAGGAGGTACTGCTGGCCCACCACCAGAGGGCGCCCTGCCTGAAGTGCGGGCTTCAGGCACGAGAGGGCGTGTATAATAAAAATGTTATTGTGCTGTTTTGCACCTGTCTTAAAGTAACCCTGAGAATGTATTTGTTATTTAATTTTGTTTTAGCACTCTGGGGTCAGTCTGAACTGGGAGCGAAGAGCTGGATGTACTTGTTATTATTACACTGATAGCACGACTTTGTTTTCGTAGCCACTAACGACTGGGAGTGAAGCATGCTGGGATCATTCTGAACTGGGAGTGAAGAACTGCTTTTATTATATCTTTGAAATAACTTTCAGATGCCTGTTGATTAAAGAAATTATGTGCGCCAGGGAGGTTGAGTTGGCCACTCACCCTCCCTTCGCGGACACACTAGAAAAGAGGGAGTAGAACCATGCTTCAGCAGAGTCTGCTGCGGGTTAACGTACGAACGCCCAGCCGGTTGACAGGCGCACTCTGCTGAAGGTGTTGGCTCTCCACCTTAAAGGCGTCACGGTAAGAGAAAAATGCGCTGCAACCACTTGTGTTTGATGTAACTGCTTTTGTGGGGAATAAATATACGCCTTTTTATTCTAGCAAAATGCAGTCTGTGTGATCATTTCTGTGTGCCGATCTGACCGAACCTTGTGTTTCAAAACATTTTTGGCGTTGTCGGCAGGATACGGTTACGCTCAGACTACACACAGAAATGTCTTGCTTTAGATTGGGAAAGAGAGATGCGGAGGTGGCATCTCAGCAGGAAGAAGTGGTCCCGGGGTGGGATGGGATCACTTTTAAGGAAATAGGCCAGCTTCTACGGCGACGTGGGGGACGCCCTGGGCCGTGGACTGGAGCGATTCCCACCGCGACTCCGCCAGTTTTATGTGAAATGTTAAAACGGGTGGAGGTTAAAGAGAAAGCTCCGTTGGGAGGTATTCATGAAATGATGTGGATTTGTGCAGAAGCCTGGAAAGAGCGGGTTTTAACTTTAGATACAGTCCGCTCATCAGAATGTGCTAAATCACAAAAGGTGACAAGATTAGAACAACAAGTGAAGCAATTGGAAATATGCCAATTAAAGTGTACACTGTAATAGTGACTCCAATTAATGAATGGATAATTGGCATGGATATTTTAGCTGGAATGACTTTGCATTTAGAACAGGGTAAATTTCAATTTGGGATAGCAAACGTAAGAATGATTCTGGTGGGAAAAGTAAAAATGAAACCTTTTCCCATTCCAGAGGCTACATGTGTGATTAATCAGAAACAATATCGTATTCCTGGAGGACAAGCAGAAATTACTGCAACCATAAAAGACTACTTGGAGGCAGGAGTTTTAAAACCAGTGACAACAAAATGGAATAATCCATTGTGGCCAGTCCGTAAATCGGATGGTACATGGAGAATGACTGTAGACTTTAGAGGTCTAAATAAACATACACCGGCTTTGACTTCAGCTGTACCTGATGCTGTGAGTATAATTGAACGAGTGCAACATCATAGTGGTACGT
This sequence comes from Thalassophryne amazonica, assembly GCF_902500255.1. NCBI lineage: Eukaryota > Metazoa > Chordata > Actinopteri > Batrachoidiformes > Batrachoididae > Thalassophryne > Thalassophryne amazonica. The sequence goes on from NC_047118.1 coordinate 88,226,294, forward strand.
GGTATGCTGTTATAGATTTGGCCAATGCATTCTTTACCATACCAATCCCAGAGGATAGGATGGAACAGTTTGCATTTACGTGGGAAGGACGGCAATATACATTCACAAGATTGCCACAAGGATATTTACACAGTCCCACTATTTGTCATAGAGTGGTGGCGGAGCATTTGGAACAGTTCCAGGTTCCAATGAGAATGATGATCTCACATTACATTGATGACATTATGCTTCAAGGAGATACAGAAGCAGAAGTAGTGGAATATCTACCGAAATTAGTGACTCATATGAAATCATTTGGCTGGGAAATTAATCCAGCAAAGATTCAGGGACCAGCTCAAACAGTGAAATTCTTAGGAATAGTTTGGAATAAAGGAGAGAGGGAAATCACACAGGAAGCTAAAGAGAAAATAGCTAACTTTCCAGTACCTCACAGTAAGACAGACGCACAACGATATATTGGTTTATTTGGATTTTGGAGACATCATATTCCACATTTGGGACAGCCTTTATATCGATGCACTAGAAAGAAAGAAGAGTTTGTATGGGGAGAGGAACAACAATGCTCATTTGATATGGCAAAGGAAGCCATACAACAAGCTGTGTCCTTAGGAAAAATGCAATCAGGACCAGTAGAACTTCAAGTGTCTGCTCTAAATGATTATGCTAATTGGAGCTTATGGCAAAAACAAAACAGGATACGAAAACCTTTAGGATTCTGGTCGAGAAAACTCCCGGACGCAGGTATGCGTTATACACCTTTTGAAAAACAGCTTTTAGCATGCTATTGGGCGTTGATTGAAACTGAATCACAAACGGTGGGACATGAAGTAATGATGAGGACACAGATACCTATTCTCTCATGGGTGATGAGTAATCCCACCACTCACCGAATAGGGACAGCTCAGGAGGCTAGTGTGATAAAATGGAAATGGTATGTGTCAGAGCGTGTAAAACCAGGTGAAAAAGGGGTGTCATTGCTGCATGAACAAGTAGCTGATGCTCCTGAGGAAGATGAGGAACCTTTTGAAGTTCAACCATTGGAGGAATTTCCTGTTAAAGCAGGAAAAAGGTGGGATGATTTGTCAGATGATGAGAAAAGTCGAGCATGGTTCACTGATGGTTCCTGTCAATATCAAGCAGGAAAAAGGCGATGGAAAGCAGGAGCTTTTAATCCACAATTAGGTCAGTCTCTGGAAGAATTAGGAGAAGGAAAAAGCAGTCAGTGGGCGGAGTTGAAGGCCGTGCATATGGTGGTCATGCAGGGAGGACCACAGGGCCTCCATATTTATACAGACTCATGGTCAGTGACCCAAGGACTACTTACCTGGATGCCTACATGGCATGCCACTAATTGGAAAATACATTCTAAAGAAGTTTGGGGAAGAGAATTGTGGGAAGACATTTGGGAAAAGGCTAAAACAATTCCTATTACTGTGACGCATGTAGATGCACACACTAATGGACAAGACTCAGAAGCTTTATATAATAAAGCTGCAGATCAATTAGTAAAAGTAATGATTGAATTAAGACAATCCAGCCCAGGATTGGCTAGATGGGCTCATGTCAAAGCAGGACATTGGGGGGTTCAAGGTACCCTAAAATGGGCCAGAGATCGAGGTATTGATCTAAAATTGGATGATGTGAAAACAGCAATCACTGAGTGTGAACAATGTCAACACCACCGGAAGGGTGTACCTCAACATTTGCATGGGCAGTTAAATCGTGGAAAAAGTCCTGGTCAAATTTGGCAGTTAGATTTTATTGGACCACTGCCCATGTCTAAGGGATGTAGACATGCATGCACTGCTGTAGATACATTTTCTGGGGTCTTGGTAGTGCATCCATGTAAATTTGCAAATCAAATGGCCACACTTAAGTGTTTGAAAATAATACAGCAGTATTATGGTTTGCCAGTACTCATTTTACAGGAAATAAAGTGAAAGAGTGGGCCCAAGAACATCATGTTGAATGGATTTATCATATTCCCTATTACCCGCAAGCGGCGGGGTTAATAGAGCGAATGAACGGGCTTCTTAAAGAGACCCTACGGAAGCTGTCAAAAGATCGCACTATGCGACATTGGAAACAGGACTTGACTACTGCTGTGGATCAGCTGAACAATCGACCTTTAGGGTCGGGATCCACACCCTTGATAAGAATGATTTCAGGAGAAATGATAGAGCATACTACAGAAAGCATCAAAATGTGGAAAATTGATCCACAAGCGGAACTACCTGTCAGAGCAACTCCAGGCTCAGCAGGACTAGACTTAAGAACATTGCTCAAGGGAATGATGCAACTGTTAGTATACTCTATCAGGGTGAAGAAAAATGGGTAAATGTGCCTGTATCAAAGTGTTATGTAAGAGAAGACTAATCGTTGTCATTCTACCCGTAGTTACACTTGTGTTGTCTAGGCTCGGATTGATGCCCTGCTGGGAGTTGCTGATCGGGCGATCGAGGACCACAAGAGGCGGGCGTCGCTATGGCAACCAGTGGAAGCCCCGGGATTGGAGGTGTCGGCTGCTGGGTCATACTCCTCCTTGTAGGTGGTGCCATGGTCTCCGGTTGTTGGGGAATGACGGAAGGACATCAAGTGAGAGAAGTCCAACCACGAGTGGAGCTCGTCTGGAGAAATCTCACTAAAACAAGTCAACAGGACAATTTTACTTGTGCCACAAGCAACAGTGAAGACAAAGGTATATTGGCAAGTTACCTTTCCAAAAATTCCAATTTGCAGAAGACGTCGAAGGGCGTGGTATGACACTCTATTAGGAGGAACAGGAACTGTCCTGGGGGTGTCGAATACAGTAGATAATGAGGTAACCAGAACAATGTTATCAAACACTGGGAAATACTCGTCCCAAGTAGTTCATCAGGTTGGAGAGTGGATGCCCACAGCATTGGTAGGACTAATTTGTGGCAAAAGAATTTCAAATGGCTATTGGTTCTTGCATATGGATGGAGAGTGGTTAGAACCAAAAACTAATACGACTTTTGATACCAAAATGTGTGACAAAACAGATAAAGGTATGGCCTGTGTGCTGCAAACGGGATATGCCAATCCATGTCTAACCGACTCAGAGGTTGTACTTTGTGACTGGACTAGGGAAACACCAAGAGAAATGTTGTGGCAGATTGGCCCACATGCTCTGTGTGTTGCAACAATGAAAAATAATTCACAAGTACCTTCGGTTCCGTTTACTGGCTGCCTGAACAATGTGCACTTATGGCATTGGGGAAACCGGACGTATCGTTTGACTAATTATTCTGTATCGAGTCGGCTGACTTCGGTACAGTGGGATGTATTGCATTCCCCATGGAGTCTTTCCCTGGAGCGTTTCAAATGCGCATTGGAACAATCTACGGAAATTCAGCAATTAATAGAGTCACTTACGTCCAACATCTCCAGTCTCATGGTGTCTACATTGATAGCTAGTGACCGGGTAAAACATGTGGCAAAATTAGTACAGCAAGCATCAGCACATCATTGGTGGGATATCTTTTCAGGGATGTCTGTCACTGCCAGGAGTACCTTAGTGCCACCTTTGATACTATTAATTATAGCAATATGTGTGATGACTTTTTGTAACACTTTTACATGTATCTATGTTATACGTTTAAGGCGAGAGGTGGAATGGGTAATATTTCAACGAATGCGATGAAATTGACACTGTTAATTCATGATCCTTTTGGAGTAAACCAATATAATGTTACATTAGACCCCACAACATCGGGTTTTGTATGAGTATATTGTTTGGGACAGGTATAATCACGACTATATTACTCAAAATTTTGTTTGTGAATCACTGGAAGAAATGTGGGAAATGCTATGGCAGGACATAATCGCTGGAATAGGCTGGAGCCCAGCCTTACCTGAATCTGTTGGTGGTTACATAAATTGACTGGTGCAAAACACCAAGAGTGGAATGTATAATAAAAATGTTATTGTGCTGTTTTGCACCTGTCTTAAAGTAACCCTGAGAATGTATTTGTTATTTAATTTTGTTTTAGCATGCTGGGGTCAGTCTGAACTGGGAGCGAAGAGCTGGATGTACTTGTTATTATTACACTGATAGCACGACTTTGTTTTCGTAGCCACTAACGACTGGGAGTGAAGCATGCTGGGATCATTCTGAACTGGGAGTGAAGAACTGCTTTTATTATATCTTTGAAATAACTTTCAGATGCCTGTTGATTAAAGAAATTATGTGCGCCAGGGAGGTTGAGTTGGCCACTCACCCTCCCTTCGCGGACACACTAGAAAAGAGGGAGTAGAACCATGCTTCAGCAGAGTCTGCTGCGGGTTAACGTACGAACGCCCAGCCGGTTGACAGGCGCACTCTGCTGAAGGTGTTGGCTCTCCACCTTAAAGGCGTCACGGTAAGAGAAAAATGCGCTGCAACCACTTGTGTTTGATGTAACTGCTTTTGTGGGGAATAAATATACGCCTTTTTATTCTAGCAAAATGCAGTCTGTGTGATCATTTCTGTGTGCCGATCTGACCGAACCTTGTGTTTCAAAACAGGGCGCTGCCACCACGGACACAGCCGGGGGTGACAGCTGTCACTCATTATCTCTTGACAGCTGTCACCCATCTCCTCTACATCATCTCACTCCATAAAGACTGGACATCATCTCCACCTCGTTGCCGAGATATCGTCTACCTTAGGAGGTAACTTTCTCTGCCTGCATTGATTAATTCCAAGTGCTATTATGTTGCAGCTGTCTAACCAGAGGACCGGCATGGGTCGCGACTGTTTCGTCCTACTTCCCGTCAGATAAGTGGTTAAACAGATGCTGCACGAGTGTGTGTTAGAGGTGGAGGTGGAATTCCCACCGCTGTTGTTACTGGGTGTTCACACACCCACATCTGATTGTCTCTGCTCCTCGCCAGCAGTACCAGATCCGACACGTGGAGACAGTGGCCACCTGGGGTGTTCGGGATTTGGCGGCTCCAGTATTCTCCGGGTTCGGCGGTGGAGGAAATCGTGTGGTTCCGGTTCTTCTCAGGACAGATGTCTTCTATCCTCGAGCCTGCCCACACGTCACCCTTGTGATTGACTGTCTGTAAAATTTCACATTCCTCTGTGTTGTGCTCATTCACAACAGTAAAGTGTTCATATTTGACTCTTTCATTGTTGTTCATTTACGCCCCCTGTTGTGGGTCCGTGTCACGACACTTTCTCAACATACTCAGCATCATGTAAACATAAAAGTAAAAAATAGAAATAACCTCAAAAATAATCGTTGTCTGACCTAGTAACAGAAACAACTTATTGTGTACAGCCTTGCAGTAGCATGTGTACTTCAAATATACATAATGTACAGGCAAATAAAACAAATGGAGTTGTATTAACTGAAATGTTACCAGGCACCCCAAGGAGGCATCATGGACACGGGTGTCATTCTCCTCTCACTGCAAATGAAGCCATTAAGGTGGTGTTCGTGTTCCGTATTACCTCTTCGGTGGGTGTGTTAAAGACTCTCCTCTCTCCATCAGGTGGAGTCATTGTCAGGGTGGCAGGACAGAGCAGACTGAATGGACGTTTCCTCGCACATTGCTCCATCTTGACATGGCTGTATTCACGTCTCACCACGACATTATCACTGTACATGATGGGGTGTCCTTTCTCTCTGGACAGCTTAGCACCAACATGTACAGTTTTACACTGATCCTGGAACTTCAGCAGGCGAATGAGGATGGTCCAGGTTGCTGGTCTGCTGGGGAACGATGGGCTTGCTCGATGATCAGGGCCTCAGAAATGCTCTTGTCCCAGTATGGAACGAATCCAGTCCATAAAAAAGCGCACCGGTTCTGCTCCTTTGCAGCCCTCTCATAGATTGACATTATGGAAATTGTTCCACCGGCTGTAATTTTCAAGCTGGTCAACTTTGCCCATCAGAAAGTAATTTTCCTGCTTCAACTACAGAATGCTAACTGCTAACTGGCTTCTCTGCTTTGGTGAGCACATTCTGTCCATCAGTGTTTTCAGCCCTGAAACCGACTGGTTGATTTCAGCAGTTTTAAAGTCAAGCTTTTCAGAGAGCTTCATTACTTCATTTTATTTCTTGCAATATGAGCTTCCTTCCATCTTATGTTGATCCTCGGCCGCCAGCTTGCGCACTTCCTGTGTCTTAGCTTCCCCAGACAAAGTTTGTGCAGCAGCAGAAATTTTGGACTTGTTTTGAGGTCTCATGTCCATATGGCAACTTCCAGACAATCATCAATTCAATAGTTGATGCAGAATAAATTTAAGCCGAATGTGCACGGAGATCTCCCGGCCAAATGTCTTCCGAGCTCCGCTGCACAATGTGACCTCCCAATGACTGTACTTCCTGAGAAGACTGAGGACATTTGGCATACCAGTCAAAATTCACAGCAATTTCTCCAGATGCACTGTAGAGTGTCCTCACCAGCTGCATTGTAGTCTGGTATGGAAACTGCACTGTCCAGTGCTGGAAGGTCTCCAGTGAGTGATTAAAACTGCAGAGTCCATTTCTGGAGTGACCCCCCCATTGCTGCAGATTTATCACACCAGAGACATACAAATGACACACAACATCACCAAGGATAAGACACATCTCCAGCACCATCTCTCCACCTTTCAACCCTCAGACAAATGTTATAGGAGTGTGAAGTCCCGGACAAATAGACTGCTGAACAGTTTTTACCCACAAGCAATCAGGCATGTGAACAAGTGTCCCACCCAGCCCCCTCCCACCCTCTCACACGTGGACTGAAGCACATGGATCCTCATCCACTTCCTGACCAGTTTGACTTTGTAAATGCACTCACACACTTTATTCTGCACTGCTGCATCATTATTGCTATTGTTGTCATTATTAACATATAAATAAATAATAAATCAAATCATTCATTCATTCAACATGACAGTAATAATTATTATTATTACGGTTCTTTAATTGCTTGTATTATTTTTATTCTATTTATTAATGCGGGAGATGTGCAGGTCAGATATTCATTATACGTACAGTTAAACTGTGATTTTTGTTTTCTGTTTATATGACAGTAAACGTCTATTCTGACATGCTTGGTGTTGTCCAGACTATGAGACACATATGTTAAGGCTCATCGTGGACACACTACGGCGTGTCCACCTGTACGCATGGCTGTGGTGTACACATCGCTGCAGACACGCATGTGGCTGTTGTGTAACACTCAGTTTAGGTTCATAAGCTTGAAGAAACGATGTAGCCACACTGGAACTATTAGACATTTATTTACAGGACTGATAAATAAACAACCACCTTGTCTCATTGCTCACTTTCTACTTCTGCACTGGCTGCCTCACAGTCACAGCCTTTTAAATGCGCCTAGTGCCCCTACAGTCATAGAATTTTCCAGATACTACAGTCCTCCCCTGTAGATTTTAACTGTACTTGTTTTTTCTTTTTATATTACATTTGCAGCTCTTTACACACTCTTAATTACTCTCTTTTTTTTCTTTTTCTTTTTTTTTACAAATCCAAGCGTTGTGGAGGACACGCATTTCTTCTTGGACATTCCACACATTGCACCCCCAGGACTGTCCACACCTTTGTCCATTTTCAATAAAACCTGAGGAATATCACACTGATCATTTTGAGGATGAGTATCAGTTCACCTGCAGTGTCCTTTGACTCATTTTATTCAATGTCAAAATCAAAATGATCATCATCGTCATCATTTACAACATCAGGATTCACATTCTTTCTCTTTTATTCCAGTAATTGATTCATACAGTAGTGTTCAGAATAATAGTAGTGGTATGTGACTAAAAAGATTAATCCATGTTTTGAGTATATTTCTTATTGTTACATGGGAAACAAGGTACCAGTAGATTCAGTAGATTCTCACAAATCCAACAAGACCAAACATTCATGATATTCACACTCTTAAGGCTATGAAATTGGGCTGTTAGTAAAACAAAAAAAAAAGTAGAAAAGGGGGTGTTCACAATAATAGTAGCATCTGCTGTTGACGCTACAAACTCAAAACTATTATGTTCAAACTGCTTTTTTATCAATCCTGTGAATCACTAAACTAGTATTTAGTTGTATAACCACAGTTTTTCATGATTTCTTCACATCTGTGAGGCATTAATTTTGTTGGCTTGGAACCAAGATTTTGCTGGTTTACTAGTGTGCTTGGGGTCATTGTCTTGTTGAAACACCCATTTCAAGGGCATGTCCTCTTCAGCATAAGGCAACATGACCTCTTCAAGTATTTTGACATATCCAAACTGATCCATGATACCTGGTATGTGATATATAGGCCCAACACCATAGTAGGAGAAACATGCCCATATCATGATGCTTGCACCACCATGCTTCACTGTCTTCACTGTGAACTGTGGCTTGAATTCAGAGTTTGCGGGTCGTCTCACAAACTGTCTGCGGCCCTTGGACCCAAAAAGAACAATTTTACTCTCATCAGTCCACAAAATATTCCTCCATTTCTCTTTAGGCCAGTTGTTGTGTTCTTTGGCAAATTGTAACCTCTTCTGCACATGTCTTTTATTTAACAGAGGGACTTTGCAGAGGATTCTTGCACATAAATTAGCTTCACACAGGCGTCTTCTAACTGTCATAGCACTTACAGGTAACTCCAGACTGTCTTTGATCATCCTGGAACTGATCAATGGGTGAGCCTTTGCCATTCTGGTTATTCTTCTATCCATTTTGATGGTTGTTTTCCGTTTTCTTCCATGCATCTTTGTTTTTTTTTTTTTTTGTCCATTTTAAAGCATTGGAGATCATTGTAGATGAACAGCCTATAAGTTCTTTGCACCTGCGTATAAGTTTTCTCCTCTCCAATCAACTTTTTAATCAAACTACGCTGTTCTTCTGAACAATGTCTTGAACGTCCCATTTTCCTCAGGCTTTCAAAGAGAAAAGCATGTTCAACAGGTGCTGGCTTCATCCTTAAATAGGGGTCACCTGATTCACACCTGTTTGTTCCACAAAACTGATGAACTCACTGACTGAATGCCACACTACTATTATTGTGAACAACCCCTTTTCTACTTTTTTTACTAATAGCCCAATTTCATAGCCTTAAGAGTGTACATATCATGACTGCTTGGTCTTGTTGGATTTGCGGAGAATCTACTGAATCTACTGGTACCTTGTTTTCCATGTAACAATAAGAAATAGATGATGATAGATGTTGGTCTGAGGACAGCATTTCTCTCCTTCAAGCCTCATTTGAGTGCACTGATTGGGACTGTTTCTTTGATGCCTCTGATGATATAGATGAACTTTGTGACTCTATCTCCTCTTACATAATGTTTTGTGTTGACTCCACTGTCCTGTCAAAAAAAGTTGTCATTTATCCAAATAACAAACCATGGGTAACTAAAGAGCTGAAATCAATAATTAATAAAAAGAAAGTGGTTTATTGCACTGGTGACTAATTAGAGAAAAAAGAAGTCTCCAGAGAAGTGAAAGGAGAGTTAAGAAAAGCCAGATTAAAATACAAAGAGAAAGTGGAGGCTCAGTACAGCAGTGATCTCAGAACAGCTTGGTGGGGCATTAAGAATACGGCCTCCTGCAGCCACCATAAAGAGGACAGGAAACCTGTTACTGTTAGCGGTGCGCCTGATTATGACCTGCCAAATGCATTTAATTCCTTTTTCTCTCGTTTTGAGAGAACTGATGTGGTTGGAAATGTATCTGATTGCAGAAACTCTCTTAAACCTGAAAAAGAAATTGTAATTTCACAGAACCAAGTCACTGCCTTATTTAAGAAGGTAAAGGAAGGGAAAGCTAGGGGTCCTGACGCCATCTGTGGGCAAACCTTGCACCACTGTGCCACCCAGCTCAGTACTGTGTTTACAGGACTGTTTCAATCATGTGTTGATCAGTGTAAAATTCCCTCTTTGTGAAAGACATCTACAGTGATCCCCCTTCCAAAATCAAATAAATCTAGGGAGCTGAGTGAGTTCAGGCCGGTCGCACTCACATCTCTTGTAATGAAAACCTTTGAACAAATCTTATGTGCCTATATTTTGCCTTTCACCACAGACAAATTGGATCCACTGCAATTTGCCTATGAATCTAGCAAAGGTGTGGAGGATGCTAAACTTTTTCTTTTGAACACTGTCTACAAGCACCTGGAAAAGGCGGGCGCCCATGTTAGACTTTTATTTGCAGACTTTTCTTCCGCTTTTAATAAAATGCAAACTCATGTTTTGATACAAAGGCTTGCTGAGGATTTTAACCTTCCTGATCAACTGCTGTCATTGATTTTAGATTTTCTCACTGATCAGGTCCAGCGTGTTTTGCTTGTCTCCTCCCACCACCTCTAACACCAGGTCTCCTCAGGGCTGTGTCCTGTCTCCTCTCCTCTTTATTCTGTACACAAACAGCTGCAGGTCTTCTGAGGAGAACAGATTTCTGATTAAATTTTCAGACGACACAGTCCTGGTCTCACTATTGTCAGGAGATGAGGTGGATCATGGTTTGTTCTGGGGCAGTTTGTCCAGTGGTGCGAGGACAGTTACCTTGATCTGAATCTAGATCTGGATCTAAGTGTCTTGGGGCAACTGTTTGTTGTGATTTGGCGCTATATAAATAAAACTGATTTGATTTGATTTGATCTGAATGTTTTAAGAACTAAAGACATGGTGACTGATTTTAGACGTGCTTCACCTCAGTGTTAGTGTCATTAGTGGTAAAAATGTAGATTGTCAGTAGCTACAAGTACCTGGGCACTGTGATCGATGATAAATTGACGTTTGACCTGAACACTGATAGCACTGTTAAAAAAGGGCAGCAAAGAACTTACCTTCTGAGGAAGCTGAACTCTTTTAATGTCAGTAAAACTATTTTAACCAATTTTTATTGTTCTTTTATTGAAAGTTTATTGATGTTTTCTTTTATCTGCTGGTTTCAATCCCTGTCTGTGAAGGACAAAAACAAACTGCAGGGCATTGTCAAAACCTGTTCTAAAATCACAGGCGTTAAATTGAGAGACTTGCAGTCGCTGTGGGAGCAACAGGTACTGAGTAAAGCAAAGTGTCTCCTGACTCAGCCGCTCCATCCTCTGACTCCAGAATTCATCTTGATGCCTTCAGGGCGTCGTTTTTATGTTCAGCTCGGAAAACTAATCGTTTCTCAAATTCCTTTGTGCCTTCTGCTATTAAATTGATGAACTCTAAGGGGACTGTTTTTTTTAAATGTCGTATAACTTTTATTGTCCCACCAGAGTTCTACTTGTAACTGAAATGGATGATAGTATGTTGTGCATATGTGAGAACTGTTCTGGAATGCTGCAAACGAATTGCCCTCTGGGATCAATAAAGTTCTCTGAATCTGAATCTAGACTCAAAACCTGGATTAATCTTTTTAGTCACATAGCACTACTATTATTCTGAACACTACTGTATGTTGTTTTATGCAATTTCCACTTACTGACACCAGGTACGTAACCAGACCTAAAACTTGGGCAATTTCACCTTTCACCCATTTCTCTCCTCCCCTGTAGTTTCGAACCAGGACTGCTTGTCCCACAGAGAAATTCCTGAGTTTACCTTTGCATTGGACTGTTTCTGTACGTGTCGAGCCTGGATAGTGTGAGAGGAATTTGGTTTTAGCAAAGACACCCTGGTGTGGACCTGTCTTTTCAAAGAGTTCTGCTGGTGTCTTCCCAGTCATCATGTGTGGCATATTTCAGTCACCAAACAAGAAATTTGAAATGCTCTGTTTTTGGCTAAAGACCTTTTAAACTTTTGGACCGGCCTCTCTGCCAGTCCATCTGAGGCTGGGAGGTAGGATGGAGTTCTGATGTGCTTCACAGCATTCAACGTCAGAAAAGTCTCAAATTCACTTGCAATGAATTGAGGTTTGTTATCAGTTAAAACCTCTTTGGGTAAGAAAACAAGGTCCTCATACCGCCAATTGTTTTGCACGTGGTAGTAGTTTGTATGTGGATAATTTCAGGCCATGTGGCGTACGCATCTATCACTACAAGGAACATTTGCTTTTTGGACTCTGCAAAATCAAGGTGTGTTCTCTCTCATGGACCCAAAGCCCACTTCCATGTGTGTACTGGTGCTGTAGCTGGAACACTGTGCTGATGTTTGCAGATGTCACGCTGGTTCACTTCTGTTTCAATAAGTTCCGAGCCAAGCTCTTCATTTGAACCCTGCCCCAGAGGCTGGCAGATATAATAACCTGTTTCTCAGACTTTCTGGAATGACGACTCTGAATCCTCAAAGTAAACAATCATCTTCCACAGTCAGATCAAATTTCCATCTCACATACGGCTGAAAAAGCCTCATCTGACACATGTTTTGACCAACCTGATAAGACACATCGTCTCACCTTCACCAGTGTGGGATCTCTGTCGGTTTCACGTGCAATCTGCTGAGTAGTTATAGGCAGACTGTAGCGGTAAGGGACTTGAAACACTGGGTTTGACCTTGGAAAATCTTCATCTGCTGTTGGCAGTCTGGATAATGCGCCTGCATTCCCATGTTGTTCTGACAGTTTGTACTTGACAGGAGTACTTGTAGGAGTATGCAGCAAAAATCGGTACTCCTGTTTTTGGACCTAAGATTTTTAACAATGGCTTGCATGTTTATATGACCTGATATTCGGGTTAGAAAAGGAGTAAACCAGGGGTCATATTCAGGTTTTTAAAAACCGGAATATGAGCATATTCGGGTTTTTGCGGGTGTTTACATGGCCGTGCGCAACCGGGTTATTGCTAATATTCCAGTTATGAAAGGGTTATGAAAGGGTTATTGGCTGTATTTAAACGTAGTCACTGTTATCTTTTCTGAAATCGCAGAGCTCTTTCAAAATATTTAGCAGAGTGGATGTACTCACGTCCTCCGTGGCTAACATTAGCTCGGGTGAAAAGCTTCGACCCTTGTGGCTTTTCTCTGTTTTGTCTTCAGTCAAAATTGTAGTTTTCTTACTTCTTTTGACAACCCCCTTCATCATCTTTACAAACAACTAGTGTTGGCAAAAAGAGTAACACTGGGAGTTATATATATATAAAAAAATGCTATTTTCTTGCTAGCAGAACTGGAAGTTGGCAATCCACCTCCTTAAACCAGCAGTCATCTGCTTCATGTCCTCACCCGCAGCAGCTGTAGCACAATTTCCCACTTTCCTCTTTCTTGGAAATAGTTTTTTGGAAAATTGCGTTGGTTTTCAGGGACTTTTGCAGCCACTGTTTTGCATTTTGCTTTGCAACTTTGTGCGCCAGGCCCATCTCATAAGCTTCCACCAGCGTCGAGTCCGTCATGTGTGCGGCGTTTAACATTCGGTCACACAGCTCCTGGCTGTGCACACAACTAACAAATGTATCTCTTAATGCATCGTCCAAAAATGCTTCAAATTAGCACGTTGAAACCAGCTTCCTGAGGCTCATCATGAATTCAGGAATAGAGTCATTTTCTCTTTGTCTTTGCACAAGAGACTTAATAAATCAGTCAGCTTACATTCAGATGGTTTCAGGGTTTCAGTGGTGAACATAAGTCCATTAATGGGGTGTGGTTTAATTTTCCAGCGACCGTCAAAAACACAGCTTTTGAGTTTTCATCACCATATTTCAGTCCGTTTGCTACAAAGAATTGTTCTAGCCATTCCATATAGTAAAATTCTTCCCCCATTTCGTCAAATCAAAGGTCTTCATCTCCACCGATGCGGTCGCCATTGTCCATGCGCGGGCTTTGTCTCAGTGGAGTTCAGTCGCCGACACAAAACTCTTCTTTAACCCTCTGGGGTCTGAGGGCATTTTTTGGACAGTTCACTCGCCTGGCATAAATGTATTATTATTGCTGTTAACAGCTCTCCCTGCATCCCACAATCAAGTTTGTCTCTTTTTTTTCAGGACAACCCGTGCTTTCAGAATATATATGTTTTTGTTGTGTTTTATAAGTGTAATAAAGGTTTACAATCAAAAATAGACAAGGAAAAAATAAAGTGAAAAATAATTTTCCACACATTTATTCAAAACACACAGCAAACTATAATAAACAACTGTTTTGACACTTTATAAAGGTAATTTGAGGTCTTGTGTGAAAGACTGTACAACAAAAAGGTTCAAACAATAAACACAAATGCACATTTTGAACAATATATACAAAATGGTCTATGCGTTTTGTTGTCCATTGATATGGTAAACAGTGCTTTACGAAGAGAAAGCAACAGAGTTATCCAGTAACATTCACATGCAAACTAGTGGAGCAATGCTGATAGTTACACACTCTTTGTTTGAGCACGTGACATTGTCATCAGAGGCTCTCCGTGTGCTCCTGCTTTCACTGATCGCTGTGTGTAATGGTGCAGGGCGCACTGAGTATGTACTAATAGTATGTACTCATTGGAACACCCAGGGGGCTATTCAAACGGGCCATCTAGTAACATATCACTCCTGAAAACGATCTTTGGCTTTTCACATGAGGTAAATCTGCCCTACTATTGGATTTTGGAAAACCATGTGACGGTGAACCAATTCCGATTGGACACTCACATTGCGCACGTCATCACACAGCTTCTATGAGGAGTACAAAGATGGCTCATGGCTGGCTCGAAAGTCCGCGGAGTTAACTTTTCAGCAAAAAAATAAGTTTCTATCTCATATCATTAAAAAGCTATTTATAATTTAGTAAAGCTTGGTGTTAGCCGCACAAGCTCAGGCTTCTTCCCTCTAGCGAGGTGACATTCCACATCCCAACAGCCAGGGGCTGTGAGCATGGACCGGGCCGCTGGGCCACCTGCCCTTGACCGCCACCCAATCCTCTCTGCACCCGACCCCACTGGCCCCCTCTGCAGGTGGTGAACCCACAGGAGGCGGAACCCTCTGTCAGCGAGGTCTTCAACTCCCACCTCCGGGAGAGCTTCTCCCAGATCCCGGGAGAGGTTGGAGACATGGAGTCCGAGTGGACCATGTTCTCCACCTCCATTGTCGATGCGGCTGCTCATAGCTGTGGTCGCAAGGTCTCTGGTGCCTGTCACGGCGGCAATCCCCGAACCCGGTGGTGGACACCGGAAGTAAGGGATGCCGTCAAGCTGAAGAAGGAGTCCTACTTATCTTTGTTAGTAGGTAGGACCCCAGAGGCAGCTGACAGATACCGGCAGGCCAAGCGTGCTGCCGTCATAGAGACAAAAACTCGGGTCTGGGAGGAGTTTGGGGAGGCCATGGAGGAGGACTATCGGTCGGCCTCGAAGAGATTCTGGCAAACCGTCCGACGCCTCAGGAGGCGGAAGCAGCTCTCCACCAGCACTGTTTACGGTGCGGGTGGGGAGCTGTTGACCCTGACTGGGGATGTTGTCGGGTGGTGGAAGGAGTAGTTCGAGGATCTCCTCTATCCCATCGTCACGTCTTCCGAAGAGGAAGCAGAGACTGGGGACTCAGAGGCGGACTCATCCATTACCCAGGCTGAAGTCACCGAGGTGGTTAGAAAGCTCCTCGGTGGCAAGGCTCCTGGGGTGGATGAAATCCGTCCTGAGTACCTTACGTCTCTGGATGTTGTGGGACTGTCTTGGCTGACATGCCTCTGCAACATCGCGTGGCGATCGGGGACAGTGCCTCTGGATTGGCAGACCGGGGTGGTGGTCCCTCTGTTTAAAAAGGGGGACCGGAGGGTGTGTTCCAACTATAGGGGATCACACTCCTCAGCCTCCCCGGTAAGGTCTATTCCAGAGTACTGGAGAGGAGAATTCGACCGATGGTCGAACCTCGGATTCAGGAGGAGCAGTGTGGTTTTCGTCCTGGTTGCAGCACACTGGACCAGCTCTACACACTCCATTGGGTGCTCGAGGGTTCATGGGAGTTCGCCCAACCAGTCCACATGTGTTTTGTGGATCTGGAGAAGGCATTCGACCGTGTCCCTCGGGGCACCCTGTGGGGAGTGCTCCGGGAGTACGGGGTCCGGGGCCCTTTGCTAAGGGCTATCCGATCCCTGTACGACCGCAGCAGGAGCTTGGTTTGCATTGCCAGTAGTAAGTCAAACCTGTTTCCAGTGCACGTTGGCCTCCGCCGGGGCTGCCCTTTGTCACCGGTTCTGTTCATTATTTTTATGGACAGAATTTCTGGGTGCGGCCGGGGTGTGGAGGGGGTCTGGTTTGGGAACCACGGAATCTCGTCTCTGCTGTTTGCGGACGATGTGGTTCTGTTGGCTTCGTCAAATCGGGGCCTTCAGCGTGCACTGGGGCGGTTTGCAGCTGAGTGTGAAGCGTCCGGGATGAAAATCAGCACCTCCAAATCCGAGGCCATGGTTCTTGACCGGAAAAAGGTGCTTTGCCCTCTTCAGGTCGGTGGAGTGTCCTTGCCTCAAGTGGAGGAGTTTAAGTATCTCGGAGTCTTGTTCACGAGTGAGGTACGGATGGAGCGTGGGATCGATAGATGGATCGGTGCAGCATCTGCAGTGATGCGGTCGCTGTATCGGACTGTCGTGGTGAAGAGAGAGCTGAGTAGGGGGGCAAAGCTCTCGATTTACCGATCAATCTACGTTCTGATCCTCACCTATGGTCATGAGATTTGGCTCATGACTGAAAGAACGAGATCGCGAGTACGAGCGGCCGAGATGAGTTTCCTCTGCAGGGTGGCTGGGCGCTCCCTTAGAGATACGGTGAGGGGAGGGACTACATCTCTCAGCTGGCTTGGGAACGCCTTGGGGTTCCCCCGGAGGAGCTGGGGGAGGTGTGTGTGGATCGGAAGGTCTGGGCGGCTTTGCTTGAGCTGCTGCCCCCGCGACCCGACTCCGGATAAAGCGGAAGAAAATGGATGGATGGATGGATGGATGGATGGTCTTAGCTGTTGTATACGACGGTGTCGGCCCCAGGGGGTTAAACTTAAATCCAATCCCTTGTCGCCAGTTTCTGTTGTGCACCACTCAGTTTAGGTTCAAAAGCTTGAAGAAACGATGGAGCTGCATTGGAACTATTAGACATTTAGTTACAGGATGAGAAATAAACAACCACCTTGTCTCATTGCTTGCCTTCTACTTCTGCGCTGGCTGCCTCGCAGTCACAGCCTTTTAAATGCGCCTAGCAACCCTGGAGGAAACCTTAGTTACTGCAGTTATAGAATGTTCCAGACACTACAGTGGCAAACACATGGACAGCTCCTGCAAAAGTGATGGAAAAAAGGACAACAGTCTTATAAATTCACGCCACATAAATGCCACATACCAATGTTGCCACCATGGTGCACATGTGTGCATCAGTGCATCGCAAGACTCTACAATGTTTTTCCCTGCAAATCCACCACTGTATTCTGTGTTCTTGAGGGGCTGCGACAAGGTTAGCCCCTCAAGAGTAACCTTAAGTCTAACCCTGACCTAAGTTTGGTGGCCATCAACCCTAGGCTTGAAAATGAAAGAAACAGACAAACAAACTCATATCAAGTTACAAATTCCATCAACTGCACCTGCTCCTAATTTTCATCACGCATGTGATAAGATTTTTCACTGCAACAAGCCCAGGCTCTGGGCATGTTGCCCAAAGGCTCTGTTCTCTTCGATTAAAGTTATCACCTCAAGTGGATGTAGTCATCTATCTCACTGAATATTATAGGGTCCATGCTGTGCATGTATGTGTGTGTGTGTGTGTGTGTGTGTCTCTTACGGAGAGATGGTGATCTTGGTGTCTGTGTCCTGTTCAACTTTTTTCAGGTTGCGTCCTTCTTTTCCAATCAACCGTCCAACAAAGTTGTTGTGAGCGAGGATCTTCAGCGGCACTTCGTCAGCACTGCAAAGGCAAAGTGGTGCTTTCAGATTTCATCTTTTAACTCTTTCGGTGTTGTCAGGATGGACTGAGTAGCAGGTGGGGTGGGCAGGCCTACGCTGGTGTGACAGCACGCCCATATGGATTGTATAATACAGATAACACTGCAAGAACACCTGCAAGGCCCAAATGGTTTTATGTTTTGATTTCGCTGATGAAATAATGAATAAATTTGGGACTCGATAATGATTTTGCCACAGCTCTGTTCAGCACTGCAGCGCTGAGGCGCCGGCAGCCCGCGCAGATGTTCATCACTTCCTTATTTGGTTCTGGAGAGTAACCCAGCTAACACATAACATTTTTATATATTGATTATATTTAGGTTTTGGTTATCAGAAACGTTTTTAGAATGTTTTCATAACATTATTACTTCCTTTTATATTTCAATTCAATTTTTCAATTTATTTTCATTTATATAGCACCAAATCACAACAGTTGCCTCAAAGCGCTTCACACAGGTAAGGTCTAACCTTACTAACCCCCAGAGCAACAGTGGTAAGGAAAAACTCCCTCTGAGGAAGAAACCTCAAGCAGACCAGACTCAAAGGGGTGACCCTCTGCTTGGGCCATGATACAGACATAAATTACGAACAATTCACAGAACAATTCACGGACGAATATACAAGAAATGCTATTGGCGCACAGGACAGGAGGATTTTATATATTGACAAGTCATGTTTCCAGTTGAAGGAAATTTGACAAATATATTAATTCTAGTCTCACTGTCTTTCTTACTCCAAATTTATTTCAATGACTAGACTACAACTTTAGTTAACGTTACCAGAATGTTCTTGTAACCAAAACAAAACCTTTGTTAAAAATGTTCTCAGAACGTTTGGCCTGACATTCTCAAAACATTTGTGCTAATGTTACTATCAAATGTTCTGGGAACCAAAACAAAACCTTTGTTAAAAATGTTCTCAGAACGTTTGGCCTGACATTCTCAAAACATTTGTGCTAATGTTACTATCAAATGTTCTGGGAACCAAAACAAAACCTTTGTTAAAAATGTTCTCAGAACGTTTGGCCTGACATTCTCAAAACATTTGTGCTAATGTTACTATCAAATGTTCTGGGAACCAAAAATAAAAACTTTCCTCTGAAACATTCTGAGAACTTTATAGCTCATGTTCTGGTAACATTTGACAAACGTTTTGGGAACTTTATTTTGCTGGCTGGGTGAAGCTGCTGTTGAATACTTTTCTTGCAGACATCTCTCACTAGAAAGTGGAAGTGAACAGTCATGGCAATCGTTAAACGGAGGGAGCAGTTTGTTTCAAGCCTTAACAATCGTTAACTAAACAGGTTCTGACCTTTCAAACACGTAAAACTGTAAAAAAAAAAAAAAAAAAATCTGATTCATGAAGTCTGTCAACACTGAAGAAGCAGATTTGAAAATGGAAAATAATTTCAGTTAAACTCCTGCTCAAATCAGATGATTATTAAAGGGTCATACAGTGTAAAACCTGGAATAATGTGACCACCCAAAAAGTGAAAAACACTGTCATGTTAATATGAGGTTGTGGCAGTTGTGGACCAGGGTTCGAGCTAGGACCATTTTAGTGTGCGGCAAATTATGTGATCGCACATCACGGCCGGGGGGTACAGTAGGGGTCAAGGGGGCAGAGACCCCTGAAGCTATAAGGTTTTATTCCTCTAAAATGTTATTAGCAAGCCTTATTTTAACTAAATAGGGCCAGAGTAGGACAAAGTCCTACGAGGACCCTACTGTAATTGTGCTGTTTATTATTATTATATATAATTTATTAATATTCTTCCCTTTTCAAGCCCAAATTTCAGCCCTTCCTCATGCTCAAAAACTCACCAAACTTTGCAAAGTTGTTCGGCTGGATCTGAAATTCGATATTTTGGGGATCGCAGAAATGCTCGAAGCGAAATAGCGCCCCCTACAAATTTTCAAAAAATCCTCCCCATTGGGGTATTTCTGTCGTAGCCTCACGAAATTCAGTACACATATTTACCATGCTAGGATGCACAAAAAGTCTGTTAATGTCATGGTGAAATGTCGGCTATTTTGATTTTAAGTTTAGATTTTGAGGTAATTTTTGCCATTTTTGGCCATTTCCACTACTTTCATTTGAACAAACTCATACTAGGGATTTCATCCGATTGTCTTCAAATTTGGTCAACATCATCATGACACCATGCTGATCAAAAGTTATCAACAGAATTTCTGCAGGTCAAAAGGCGTGGCTGCTAGGGTTCATCAAACTTTGGCAAGCATTTCAGAGCACACCGTTTCAGCTCGAACGGCTGTCACAGCCACATACTTCATCGTAGATCCCTCAAACCTGCTGGACATGATGAACATCTGTATATATTAACTTCCCACCTAACGCAGATCATCTGCAAGTGGTAACAGGAAATGCCCTATTTTTACTTTAACAGGTCCCGATGTCACATACTTAACCCAATCAACTTCATTCCACTTCTAAAACATGTAGTACAAGTAGGTGAACGTAGGTGATGATCTCTGTGAAGCTACGAGTAATGACGTCCGTGTGGCGGCGTGCCGAATATCGAGCCTTCGCCATGAAATTACGTGACGGCTTTAATTTTGTCATATCATCATGAAAATTGATACACAGGTCGAGCACAACAACCTCTTACAGGTGATAGGGTTGTCACATATGGGCGGGGCAAAATGCACCTATAGCGCCCCTTTGAATCTTTCAAAACCCCTCCCCATCAAGGGTTTTTTGCAATAGGGAGATGAAAATTGGTACACGTGTGACTTGCATAGACGTACAAAAAAGTCTCTTGCACCATTAGTCTACTCCAAACAGGGAGTCGGCCATTTTGAATGTTCATGTCATTTTTGCATGATTTCCAAACATTGTATTTGGACAAACTCCTCCTAGGGAGTTTGTCCAACGCACTTCAAAATTCTTTCACGTCATCCAGAGGCTATACTGATCAAAAGTTATCAAAAGCTTTGTTCTACGTCAAAGGGTCTTGCCGCTATGGCGCCGCCATTTTGACACTTTGGCATGGCACATCAAGTCATGATAACTCCTTCATACTTTGTCTGATTGACTTGAAACTTCACATGTGTGATGAGGGTTGGGCCCTGAACAATCTCACTGACCCAGGGAGGCGGTGGTGCAGACACAAGGGCCTGTATAGGACTGCTTGCAGTCCTAGTTTTAAATGGTTTTAGATGCACTGAAAGCAAGAATTGACAGAAATTACATGTATGTTGTAATATTAGTAATATCAAAGTTATTTTTTGCATGTTTCTGTCAAAGTCTCCAAGTTAATAAAATAAATAATGTTGAAAAGGTTAAAAACACATTAATATTTGACGGCTATACCATTTGCTCTCTTCAAAAATGACACACTGTACCTTTAATCCAGTGAAGCAGGAAGAGTTTTTCTGTCATTGCGACAGTTTTTTTTTTCCAATGTTTTTGAGTAGGATTGAATTAATTTTTTTTTTACAATATAACCCCTAATTGTCTTTCTGAACCTTTCTGAATCCATTTTCACACTTTCCTGTTTCACTGAGGCTGTGTGCTGCACATGATCCTTTATGATCATTACGTTTAACGAGCATGTAGCGCTAAAGTCGCTGTTCACACAAATGATCAATGAGATTGTTTGTAAACCATAAACAGTTTGTTCAGTTTGTAAACATTTTCAACAAAAATTAACTTTTCATGTGAAAATGAGTGAAGCCTCGAGCCTTCTGTCGCTGTCTCTCTCTGTCTCTCTCTCGCTGTCTCTCTCTCTCTCTCTCTGTCTGTCTCTCTCTCTGTCTGTCTCTCTGTCTCTCTCTCTCTTCTCTGTCTCTCTCTGTCTCTTCTCTCTCTGTCTCTCTCTGTCTCTCTCTCTCTCTGTCTCTCTCTCTCTCTCTGTCTCTCTCTCTCTCTGTCTC